>NW_024471783.1:0-13106 GCF_017654505.1 Polyodon spathula | reverse complement strand
AGGCAACACCGCTCAAGGGGACGTTCCCCAGGAGGCAGGCGGTCATCCAAGGAGGTACCGCTCCCCTTCCCCACAGAGGAGCAGGCGCTCTCCATCGGGGTCACCACAGAAACGCCATAGCTCGGCTGAGTGCTGTTTCCAGGAGCTGGCAGAGACGGTGAGGGCTCAGCAGGCCATGCTGGACACCCTTTTAAAATCGTAGGGTAGACTGCCCCCTACCACCGGACAGCCCCAGCTTCCCCACTCCCACTCCCCATCCCCGGCCCCACATAGGCCCCCAAGCCCAGGCGAGCTGTCATTCTCAGCATCTAGGTCGGATGTTTCTAACCCCGCCACTTCAATTGGGCAAGCCAGAGCAGGGGGTTCCATACCGCCCCTGCCAGGGGGCATGTGTCACAGAGGGAGGAGTTCCAGGCCTTGATGCAGCGTGCAGCTGCTGCCACGGATGTTCCCTGGCCGGCAGAACAGGAAGGAAAAGGGAACCACTTCCTGAAACAAAAGGGGCACCCACAGCAAGCCCTACCACTGTGCCAGGACTTCCTGGAGATGGTTCGCGCCTCTTGGGGCAACCCGGCGTCCGCTCCCTCAAGCTCCAGAATGGCAGAATCCCTGCTTCACACCGCAGGAGCCCAAGAAGCTGGTGTGGGTAGGTTCCCCACCATTGGGGACACGGTCACGGTACTGGTGCAAGGCTCCACATTTACCAGAGGGAACAAAGACCCCACTTTCCCATCCAAGCCCTGTAGGATGATGCGTCAGCGACACATCAGTCCGGTCAGCCAATGCAATGACCATACTGGTTGGGGAGGTGGAGCATGAGCAAATGTGGTAGGACCCGAAAGATGGTGATCTATGCCTGGGCAGGGCGATGCCAGTAGAAACGCTGGTGGAGGCCTGCAGCGGTCCTGATGTGCAAATCGGTCGTCTGTAGATTGCCCCGGCTGCGTCAGGGCATGCTCCGCGGCAGCCGGTGCATAACAGCTGGTTCAGAACTGGTGCGGACAAGGGGAATCTGACTGTAAAAACAAAGCATCGCAAGGACTCTCGGCGGGTGATGACGCGATGTGATTTCTGCCAGTGCTCTGAATGTCAAGGTGAAGAAATTCATGGAAGCGCGGGTGTGGCAAAGTGCCTGTCCCTGTGTGTGTATTTTATGTTGTGTGTTGTGTGTTAATGTTGGTGTGTAGTCATTGGTACACAGGATATAAACGGGTCTGTTTAACACAAGTGTTTAAAATGTATGTTTGTATTTAGGCACGAGGATCGCACAGCACTTCACGTGCAAGTATAATGTAATAATGTGTGCACAGGGAATTGCACTTTATTAATGTGCAGCTGTACCGCGACTCCAATTGAATGACTGATTAGCAATCGAGTCTCGGTACAGCTGCATAAAAGCTGCATGTTTTCACTCACTCGGGGTTGTGTGTTCGGTGAGTGGAGAACGGAATTGGAGATGGAAGTAGTAGTAGTAATAATAATAATAATAGTAGTCGTAGTAGTTCAAATATCAGCTCACCGTGTTTGTCTGTGTGGTCCGTTTTGTTTGTCTCTTTAATTTGGCAAATGTGCTATTGTCCTGTGTTTGTTTGTCTTGCAACCTTTTATTTTCTGTCTGTCTGTGCACTGTTAAATGCTGAGCAAGACCTCCAGCCAATCTCAATTGTTGAGGATAGAGGTTTTAATGCATTTGTCAAGACCCTTGATCCGTGCTATAAAATCCCAAGCCGCAAACGCTTGATGGAGGGTACAATTGCCAACATGTATAAAGACTGTGAAGACAAAGTAAGGGCAAATTGTCAACGTGCACACAGTGTGGTTCTCACAACAGACGTGTGGAGTTCAAGGTCCACAGAGGCATATTTGACTGTGTCCTGTAATTTCATTGACAACTGGCAAATGCAGGAGTTTGTTTTATAAACCTGTAGTTTCAATGGACAGCATACAGCTGACAACAATGGTTTAGAGCTAATAAGAATAACAGATGAATGGGGCATAGCTCAGAAGGTGGTTGCAGTTGTTACAGACAATGGTGCAAATATGGTTTCTGCAGTGCACAAGGCTGGGTGGAAGCACTACCCCTGTTTCGTCCACACCTTAAACATGGTGATAAAAGATGGAATTAAAGCTGTTCCTGAAGTTGTTCAGCTCCTGGAGAAATGCAGCAGCATTGTATCTTTTTTCCACCACAGCACGAAAGCCACAGAGAAGCTCAAATACAAAAGCAACTGAAGGTGGCAGAGCATAAACTGATTCAGTCAGTAGAAACAAGGTGGAATTCTGTATTCTACATGTTGGAGAGACTCCATGAGCAGAGGGAAGCAGTTACCACAGCCCGCTGTCTACTTGGAAAGAACACCCTTTGCTTAAGCAATGAAGAGCTATCCATGTTCCACCTTACCATTGAGGCCCTGAGACCCTTCGAAGAGGCAACGCGGGAAATTTCAGCCGAGAAACATGTTTCCGTCTCAAAAGTGATTTCCCTTGTGTCACTACTTCTCAGAGCAGCTGCAGCCACTGAGCGTCAAGGTAGCTCCCTTGCCACAGAACTGGCACTGCAATGTCAAAGCAGATTCCGAGGGATTGAAACCTTTCAGTCTCGCTGCCAGCACGTTCTTGGACACAAGGTTTAAAAACCTTGCATTTCGTGACAGAGACAATGCGGAAACTATGAAAAAGCCAATGCTCACTGAAATGCAGGAAGTCCATCAGCCCACTTCAGAGTCACCAACGCCACCTCAGCACCTATGCCAAGCTCTGCCTCTGCACCTATGCCAAGATTTGCCTCACCAGTGACTCCTGCATCTACCCCAAGCTCTGCCCCAGCTACTGTAAAAGGATGGATATGGGCGGATTTTGACATTCAAGTTCTGTCTGCCCAACAGCACCGCTCAACAGGTACTGATGCACTCATTGAAATGCGCTGTTACTTAGAGGAAAAGTTAATTCCCCGGGACCAGGACCCGTTACGTTGGTGGCAAGAGCATGAGCAAACATTCCCATCCCGAAGCAGACTTGCAGCAAACTACCTGGGATTCATTGTTTCATCCGTACCCTCAGAAATAATTTTTTCACAGGCAGGAGAGTTAGTGAGCCAAAGAAGAAACAGACCGAGGTGGGGAAATGCCAACATGCTGTTGTTTCTAAACAAAAAAATATAAATGGGGAAAGAATCAAGGTAGAGGTTGACAGTTACTTTATGCAGCCTGCATTTCAAGTGTTGCCCTCAAGTGCATCCTGCCTGGTGCTGTAAGAAGCTTCTGTGTTAAAAATTAAAAGCTAAATTAAAGATAAAGCTAAATTGATGTGTTCCTAGAAATCAGAGCAGCATTTATTCTTCTTTTCTTCTTAAGAGGTTTTTATTTTCTGTTGTTGATTTCACTTCAGGGTATCTGATTAGCCCAAATTTTCACTTGAAGTGATGTGAAGAATAACACCTGAAAAGGATAATAATACAATTGAACATTTGTTGAACGTTATCAAACATGCGTTTTATAATTGCTGTTATTAAACAGAAAGCAAAAAGAGAAGTCTGATCGTTGGTAGTTTATTTAATACTAATGCAAAGGCTTTCAAATATAATTTTTGATGTCTGCATTTACCAATTTTCACTGTAGAAATCACAAAGATTTCCCCTTTTTATGTATATAAGAAGACTTTTAAAAGTATCGGTATTGGTATTGGGATACTAGCCTTGGTATTACTTGGTATCGGATCGGAAAGAAAATCAGTGGTATCGCCCATCCCTACCCAATACAGCTGTCTTTGTGACAGCAGGTAAACGGTGGGAGTAACTATGACTCTCATAAGGGTGGCATTGCTGGTGCTGGCTCCCCTGGGGATGGAGCAGAGACCGTAGTGGCCTTTACCTCCTCGTGGTCCCACCGGTAATGCCTCTCTTCGGGGGAGGCGTCCAAATAAAGTCAAACACCCTCAGGCCCCTAGTCCGAAAAGCACCTAGGTGCCTAGTAGGGAGGCCGCTGGGGAGCGGCTAACAAGTACCTACGGCCCGGGCTGGCAACCCAGGTCAGATGTATACTCGCTGTAGCAGGATGATCGATGAAGACATCCATCCCGGGTGGCACGGAGCCCGGTTAAACAATATGCCATGCAGGGGGGCGGGGGGGCGGCCCATCTGCATTATCTCGAGACACCACGGGTTCGCTCCGGACCGAGCGGATACCATTTCCACCGGGTCCACCTATGGCCACACGAACCGAGTCCGTGACCCCACGGACCACCCATCCCAATCTCCACTCCGCTGGGAAGGGCCTGCGGGCTCATGGGAGGGAGGAGGTGGATGAGGACGACTCTGAGGCTCAGTTTCCTCTGCCAGAATCCCAGCCCCTCACCGGCTCGCACTTGGGGGGTGCCGTTGGTGTTGCGGAAGGTGGAGAGGATCCTGTGGAAGAGAAGGAGGTCAGCCAATTGGTAGTAGAGCCGAAAAGCGCCTTCGACGCCATGGAAATGGGAGGGCCATGACGTAGAGCCCTCCTTAATCTCACCCACAGAGGAGTCGTCCGATGACGATGGGGGAGAAGACATTACCGGGGTAATTAGAATCGAGCTGCCTGATCCTGACATTTCCTGTGGTATGTGCGAATTACACCTGGGCAAGGTGTCCCAGGCTGTTAAACACTATAGAATTAGGCACAACCCTGTTTGCCTGGAATTCTGCTGCCGAAAGAGTGGGAGGACAAGTGACAATAGCCATTCCATCTCCTGTCATGTATCGAAATGCAAGGGCCAGCGTGAGAGTAGTCGCAGAACATCGCTACCATGGGGCTGCGAAGAGTGTCAGCTTCGCTTCACGACTAAAATCGGCTTGTCCCAACACAAACGGCACAGGCACGTCACGCTCAGGAATTTGGAAAGGATCTCGGCGACGCAGGCGGTGAGCACTGGCGCAAAGGTCCGTCCCAACGCCTGGTCTGCAAAAGAGATCGAAGCACTTAGTAAGCTCCAATCCAAGTAAGCCATACAGAAAAAGATTAACTTTCTGATAGCAAAAGAGCTGGCCTCCAAATCTGCGAAGCAGGTGAACAATAAAAGTAGGTATATTCGGCTGATATCCGAACGCAATTACTGTGCAGAGATCAACCCAGCTGATCTTGAGGCCATCTCAGAACTCCCCCCCCATCCAAGATTCGGAGTAAAAGAAAAGCTGAAAGGCCTGGCTCTGAAACGAATTGAAGACGCCGGGGGGGAACTGGAGGCCAACATGCCGGTGATTGCGGCCTGGCTGAGGGACTCAGACCAGGTCACTGCCCTGGTCGAATCCTCCGCGTCAAGTCTGATTCAGATGCTGAATTCAGGTGGAACAACAACTCGTAGGGCAACTCGTAGGGCAGCCCCTCCTCGGACAGGAAGGTTGTTTTTTAAATCTTGTTAAGTAAAAAACTTCGTCAAACACAACCACCATAAATCAAAACAACCAACAAATTTGAGTCACTTCAGAATTTTGATGAGCAGAACCAACAACAAGAGAATGAAAGGAACAAGATCCAGAACCCTATTGACAGTGGTGACCAGACAGCAGAAAGAAGGGAGGTCATGATTGTTGGGGACTCCATATTGAGAAACACAGCAAGTTCAGTTTGCAGTTTGGACCCTTTTACTACAACAGTGTGCTGCCTTCCGGGAGCCTCGGTCAAGCACATCACTGAGAACGTGGACAGGCTCCTAGAACGAACAGGAGATGACCCGGTAGTAGTCATCCACATCGGTACAAACAACATTGGAAGAAACAGTCCAAAATCCATGCAAAACAAATTCAGAGAGCTAGGAAGGAAATTAAAAGAGAAAACTAAAACTGTGGTATTTTCTGGTATACTACTAGCACCTTACAAAGGACCATATGGATAGCTGGAAATAATTAATCAAAAACGCATGGCTGAAGACGTGGTGCACATGGGAAGGCTTCACCTATCTTGATCATTGGACCACATTCTACAACGAGGACTATCTGTATAGACGGGACGGACTGCATTTAAATAACAAGGGAACTAGTCTACTCGGAGAAAAGATCCTCGAGCAGGTTCAGAAACATTTAAACTAGAAAAGAAGGAGGGAGAAATCAACAAAAAAACTGAAGGGAGACCGCATCAGCATTAAAAAAGGACCGAAAAGAAAGTACGCAGAAAGAGTACACGGAACTGCAAACGCAAGTCAAAAAGGAAGTTAGAAAGGCCAAGAGAGAAATAGAAATGAACATTGCTAAGGGAGCTAAAACCAATTCCAAAATGTTTTTCCAATATTACAACAGCAAGAGAACATTCAAAGAGGAGATTAAATGTTTAAGAGATACAAATGGCAAAATCGTAGAGGAAGAAAAAAAAATAGCAAATATGTTAAATGATTACTTTTCACAAGTTTTTACAAAGGAAGATACTGACAACATGCCCCACATGTCATCCAGTTCCTATCCAGTTTTAAATAACTTTAGCATAACTGAGGCAGAAGTGTTAAAGGGACTAGGAGCTCTTAAAATAAACAAATCCCCTGGGCCGGACGAGATCCTCCCAGTAGTACTCAAAGAAATGAAAGAAGTAATTTACAAACCGCTAACCAAGATCATGCAGCAGTCTCTTGACACAGGAGTGGTACCGACAGACTGGAAAATTGCAAACGTAATACCGATCCACAAAAAGGGAAACAAAACTGAACCAGGTAACTACAGACCAGTAAGCCTGACTTCTATTATATGCAAACTTATGGAAACTATAATAAGATCCAAAATGGAAAATTACCTATATGGTAACAGGGTACTGGGAGACAGTCAACATGGTTTTAGGAAAGGGAGATCGTGCCTAACTAACTTGCTTGATTTTTTTGAGGATGCAACATCGATAATGGATAATTGCAAAGCATATGACATGGTTTATTTAGATTTCCAGAAAGCTTTTGACAAAGTCCCGCACAAAAGATTAATTCTCAAACTGAACGCAGTTGGGATTCAAGGAAACACATGTACATGGATTAGGGAGTGGTTAACATGTAGAAAACAGAAAGTACTGATTAGAGGAAAAACCTCAGAATGGAGTGTGGTAACCAGCGGTGTACCACAGGGATCAGTATTAGGTCCTCTGCTATTCCTAATCTACATTAATGATTTAGATTCTGGTATAGTAAGCAAACTTGTTAAATTTGCAGACGACACAAAAGTAGGAGGAGTGGCAAACACTGTTGCAGCAGCAAAGGTCATTCAAAATGATCTAGACAAGATTCAGAACTGGGCAGACACATGGCAAATGACATTTAATAGAGAAAAGTGTAAGGTACTGCACGCAGGAAATAAAAATGTACATTATAAATATCATATGGGAGATATTGAAATTGGAGAAGGAATCTATGAAAAAGACCTAGGAGTTTTTGTTGACTCAGAAATGTCTTCATCTAGGCAATGCGGGGAAGCTATAAAAAAGGCTAACAAGATGCTCGGATACATTGTGAAAAGTGTTGAATTTAAATCAAGGGAAGTAATGTTAAAACTGTACAATGCACTTGTAAGACCTCATCTTGAATATTGTGTGCAGTTCTGGTCACCTCGCTATAAAAAAGATATTGCTGCTCTAGAAAGAGTGCAAAGAAGAGCGACCAGAATTATTCCGGGCTTAAAAGGCATGTCATATGCAGACAGGCTAAAAGAATTGAACCTGTTCAGTCTTGAACAAAGAAGACTACGTGGCGACCTAATTCAAGCATTCAAAATTCTAAAAGGTATTGACAGTGTCGACCCAAGGGACTTTTTCAGCCTGAAAAAAGAAACAAGGACCAGGGGTCACAAATGGAGTTTAGAAAAAGGGGCATTCAGAACAGAAAATAGGAGACACTTTTTTACACAGAGAATTGTGAGGGTCTGGAATCAACTCCCCAGTAATGTTGTTGAAGCTGACACCCTGGGATCCTTCAAGAAGCTGCTTGATGAGATTTTGGGATCAATAAGCTACTAACAACCAAACGAGCAAGATGGGCCGAATGGCCTCCTCATGTTTGTAAACTTTCTTATGTATTATTAATTTCCACCAAATTCTGTTAACAACTTTTTTATGAAAACTTTCAGAAAATGTAATAATACAGTAACTAGTCAAAAAGGGGGAGGGGGGTTGAGGGTTAGCTTTGGGGGCTGCACCAGACATCCTCGCGGGCCGCACTTTGGGAACCTCTGCTCTACAAGGACACTTTAAAGAATACTGCGAAACAGGTAATCTGTGTGTTCAGCTTATTTTTGTATACAAGAGATGGACAACTGTAGTCCTTAAATTTGCAGTTTTCACTGGTTCTAGCTGAGTTATCAAGCACGTAAATGCTAGTTGTCTTTTTTGTACTTGTGTTTGCTAATCAGAAAAAAAGATGCCAAGCCCTCAAAGACTGAAAGAGGCACCCCGCTCTTCTTGGCGCTGTCCTCAACGCCGAATTTACTCGGCTCCGGTCAGGGCAGCCTCAGCACCGACAGACTCGGCATCGACAGGATCGGCACCAATAGCCTCGGCACCGACCGTGTGTTCTCCACGCCGAAGCCGATATACTTGGCGCTTATTATCAGCCCAGCTTCGTCTGCGCTCTCTGGGCACCGACACTGATTACTCGGAGCCAGTTAACACCACTCAGCACTGACGGGTCACTCGACACCGACGTCCCGCGCCATGTCAGTGCACTCCACTGTGTCTTCCGCCCTGTTCCACCAGCGTGAGCAGTGTGCGGCAATGCTCCCCAGGCAGAACGAACATTCATCCTACGCCAGATGCCTAGGGCCAGACCACATGGTGAGCTGGACTGCTCTCCCTGCCGCAAGTTCTCCAGAAGAGCTAAGCGCAGGAGTTAGCTCTCTCCCCAGCAGAGTCTGTCTCCCCAGAGCAGGGTAGAATGAGGTCAGTGGTTCAGGGCCCCACCCAAAGGTCCTCAAGAACCCCTTCTGCCACCGTGACCAGGGATCTCCCTCACACTCCTGGATCACTTTCACCCTCTCCGCCACCGGAGCAGAGGTAGAGAAATCTGTCCGTAGAGACTAGTTGGTCACCTCCCAGACAACACCACTCAAGGGGACGTTCCTCAGGAGGCAGGCGGTCATCCAAGAAGTACCACTCCCCTTCCCCACAGAGGAGCAAGCGCTCCATCAGGTTCACCACAGAAGCGCCATAGCTTGGCTGAGTGCTGTTTCCAGGAGCTGGCAGAGACGGTGAGGGCTCAGCAGGCCATGCTGGAGACCCTTTTAAAATCGCAGGGTAGACTGCCCCCTACCACCGGGCAGCCCCAGCTTCCCCACTCCCGCTCCCCATCCCCGTCCCCACATAGGCCCCCAAGCCCAGACGAGCTGTCATTCTCAGCATCTAGGTCGGATGTTTCTAACCCCGCCACTTCAATTGGGCAAGCCACAGCAGGGGGTTCCATACCCCCCTGCCGCATGTGTCACAGAGGAAGGAGTTCCAGGCCTTGATGCAGCGTGCAGCTGCGGTCACGACATTCCCTGGCCGGCAGAACAGGAAGGAAAAGGCAACCACTTCCTGAAACAAAAGGGGCACCTACAGCAAGCCCTACCACTGTGCCAGGACTTCCTGGAGATGGTTCGCGCCTCTTGGGGCAACTCGGCGTCCGCTCCCTCAAGCTCCAGAACGGCATTATCCCTGCTTCACACCGCAGGAGCCCAAGAAGCTGGTGTGGGTAGGTTCCTCACCATTGGGGACACGGTCACGGTACTGGTGCAAGGCTTCACCTTTACCAGAGGGAACAAAGACCCCACTTGCCCATCCAAGCCCTGTAGGATGATGCGTCAGCGACACATCAGTCCGCTCAGTCAATGCAATGACCATACTGGTTGGGGAGGTGGAGCATGAGCATATGTGGTAGGACCCGAAAGATGGTGATCTATGCCTGGGCAGGGCGAAGCCAGTGGAAACGCTGGTGGAGGCCCGCAGCGGTCCTGATGTGCAAATCAGTCGTCTGTAGATTGCCCCGGCTGCGTCAGGGCATGCTCCGCGGCAGCTGGTGCATAACAGCTGGTTCAGAACTGGTGCGGACAAGGGGAATCTGACTGTTAAAACAAAGCATCGCGAGGGCTCTCGGCGGGTATTGACGCGATGTGATTTCTGCCAGTGCTCTGAATGTCAAGGTGAAGAAATTCATGGAAGTGCGGGTGTGGCAAAGTGCCTGCCCCTGTGTGTATTTTATGTTGTGTGTTAATGTTGTTAACAGCCACACCATTGGCAGCATTTCTGCTGCCAGTGGTACAGCGGGAGGAGAGATTCGCCCCACTGTCAGCACGTCTGCTGACAGCATGGCCAGTAGCAGCCTGGCTACTGGCAACATTGCCACCGATCAACCCCTTAAAGTCCCTGTTCTTGGCCCAGGACTTTGAGCGAGACTTTTGGGATTTTAAGGGAGGAGGTGGCCATTGATGCCATGTTGCTTTGCACAAGGGGGGGTATATGTGGCAAAGTGCCCGTCCCTGTGTGTATTTTGTGTTGTATGTTGTGTGTTAATGTTGGTGTGTAGTCATTGGTACACAGGATATAAACGGGTTTAAAATGTATGTTTGTATTTAGGCACGAGGATCGCACAGCACTTCACGTGCGAGTATAATGTAATAATGTGAGCACAGGGAATTGCACTTTATTAATGTGCAGTTGTAGCGCGACTCCAATTGAATGACTGATTAGCAATCGAGTCTCGGTACAGCTGCATAAAAGCTGCATGTTTTCACTCACTCGGGGTTGTGTGTTCGGTGAGTGGAGAACGGGATTGGCGATGGAAGTAGTAGTAGTAATAATAATAATAGTAGTCGTAGTAGTTAAAATATCAGCTCACCGTGTTTGTCTGTGTAGTCCGTTTTGTTTGTCTCTTTAATTTGGCAAATGTGCTATTGTCCTGTGTTTTGTTTGTCTTGCAACCTTTTATTTTCTGTCTGTCTGTGCACTGTTAAATGCTGAGCAAGACCATTCGCTCAGCTCCACCCAACTCCACCTCTCTCTTTGTTTATTTCCTGGTTCCTGTTTCTGGTCTGACATCCCCCATTCCAGCCGTCTTTGTGACACAGGCCCAGACAACAACAACAGGAAGTTTGGGTTGTTACTCGGACAACAAAACCAAGAAATATCTTTGCCAGAATGCTGAGAGAGTTGTTTTTTTTTCTGGTTTCTGCTATGACGTCACCGGATACTAGGGATGGGCGGATCACTACCGATACTTCCCATCCTGACATTTCATTTTTGAGAATCGATCCTCACATAAAAATATCGATACCAGGTGCTTTCTTTAGCCAGTGATTTTTTTTTTTTTTTTTTTTTTTTTTATGAAACTAAATGTTTATCAGATATTGAAAAGTGAAAATAAAATAAAATGAAATGTAGCACATTGTTGTTTAGGATAGGAACTACTTCTCTTCCGCCCTCTCCCTCCGCTCCTCATATAGCCGAGGCACACGCAGTCACTCACTCACAGTCAGTCACGTAAACAAGAGTGAACACGCTTACCAGTGCTGCTCTGCTTTCAGGGCCGAAAGAAAACCAAGCATCGTTTGGAGTCATTTCACTCCAATAAACAGCAATGAGGCAAAATGTGACACGTCAAAAGTGTGTAAGATATTGTGGCAATACCACAAACCTTCTAAAACACATAAAAATCAGTCACACACGAGAGCATGACGAGTTGCAGCGGAGGCGATTAGAGGGGGGGGGACAAATACCGCCACGTCTAGTGACAGAGTGAGGCAGAGTTCACTGACAGAAGCCTTTCAGAGAGGCACGCATTATCCACGTATCTAAGTGATAATAATAGGTTATTTTAATCATTTGAACAGAAATCAGTTAATACTTTTTATTTCTTGAGGAGCATAATATTACAGTGGGTGCATGTACATATACACCAATACTCCGATACCCCGACTAAGGTTAATATCCGGCTCTGTAAAAAGTAATGTAAACACCTTTATCTGATATCTTTAATCGGGGTCTCAACAGCAGTAACACAGCAAGATTTCTGCCCAACACTTTGATTAATCTGGGCATGCTATCAGCTTTGTCAGATTTCTATCTGTTTTTTACATGTGTTCATGTCTGACTACCGGCGCCAGGTCCTTTATAAAGACAAACCCCACTATTTCACCGATCCCATGGAAACAAGGTTTTCTGTGTAATTGCGGTATTGCTGTGCATGTAAACACTTCAGTCGAATTATTGCCATAACCTGATTTTTTCTAGTCAGTGTTTTGTTGTGCATGTAAACGCATGCAATAGGCTGCTAGGTTGGACACATTTTCAAACAATATCTGAATGCATTATATCAATTTTGTAGAAAAACTGATATGCATTGCTCAGGATTTCTAAAACATAGATTATATCTTATAAAATGTAAGTAAAGATCTCAGGTTGCTAATACCTTCAGGAATGATCTGGTGAATATAACTCTTATGCCAGCCATCATTTTATCACAAAGGTGTCACTTTTATCAAATGGTGGATAATGCATTTTGGAATGAAACTCTTCATACATTAATTAAATTACACACTTTAAATGTTAAGTAATTGCCTGTAGCTACTTAGTCTAACTATTTTAGGCTGAATGAGAGGTACTCCCATATACTGCCCATACTGTATAAAGACGTAACTGCATGTAGTGTAGCTTGTAGGACAAAAGTATTTGTATTTTTCATAGATGACTCCCAAAGAGCTGCAGAGGTTACAAGAAGCCTGGGAGAGATGATTGTGAGGGAGCTCCAGCCAATCCCAATTGTTGAGGAAAGAGGTTTTAATGCATTTGTCAAGACCCTTGATCCGCGCTATAAAATCCCAAGCCGCAAACGCTTGATGGAGGGTACAATTGCCGACGTGTATAAAGACTGTGAAGACAAAGTAAGGGCAAATTGTCAACGTGCACACAGTGTGGTTCTCACAACAGACGTGTGGAGTTCAGCAACAGCGAGTAGAAGCGACAGCGAGTGGGAGAAGTACAGGCGTGGCAAAGTACAGAGCAGTTTCGAAGCAGTTTGAAAGCAGGTTGACGGCTGCAGAAGAAACTAAACTTCAAAAAAAAAAAACTCAACATGGTCTTCAAGCCAGTAATCTGTGACACCTGCTTGATGTGGGAAATCCGAGAAAACCCAGCGGAGCTAAA
>NW_024471782.1:0-1372 GCF_017654505.1 Polyodon spathula | reverse complement strand
ATCAAGGGAAGTAATGTTAAAACTGTACAATGCACTAGTAAGACCTCATCTTGAATATTGAGTTCAGTTCTGGTCACCTCGCTATAAAAAAGACATTGCTGCTCTAGAAAGAGTGCAAAGAAGAGCAACCAGAATTATTCTGGGTTTAAAAGGCATGTCATATGCAGACAGGCTAAAAGAATTGAACCTGTTCAGTCTTGAACAAAGAAGACTACGTGGCGACCTAATTCAAGCATTCAAAATTCTAAAAGGTATTGACAATGTCGACCCAAGGGACTTTTTCAGCCTGAAAAAAGAAACAAGGACCAGGGGTCACAAATGGAGATTAGACAAAGGGGCATTCAGAACAGAAAATAGGAGGCACTTTTTTACACAGAGAATCGTGAGGGTCTGGAATCAACTCCCCAGTAATGTTGTTGAAGCTGACACCCTGGGATCCTTCAAGAAGCTGCTTGATGAGATTCTGGGATCAATAAGCTACTAACAACCAAACGAGCAAGATGGGCTGAATGGCCTCCTCTCGTTTGTAAACTTTCTTATGTTCTTATGTATTATTAATTTCCACCAAATTCCGTTAACAATTTTTTTATGAAAACTTTCAGAAAATGTAATAATACAGTAACTAGTCAAAAAGGGGGAGGGGGATTGAGGGTTAGCTTTGGGGACCGCACCAGACGTCCTCGCGGGCCGCACTTTGGGAACCTCTGCTCTACAAGGGCACTTTAAAGAATACTGCGAAACAGGTAATCTGTGTGCTCAGCTTATTTTTGTATACAAGAGATGGACAACTGTAGTCCTTAAATTTGCAGTTTTCACTCAGGTTCTAGCTGAGTTATCAAGCATGTAAATGCTAGTTGTCTTTTTTGTAATTGTGTTTGCTAATCAGAAAAAAAGATGCCAAGCCCTCAAAGACTGAAAGAGGCACCCCGCTCTTCTTGGCGCTGTCCTCAACGCCGAATTTACTCGGCTCCGGTCAGGGCAGCCTCAGCACCGACAGACTCGGCATCGACAGGATCGGCACCAATAGTGGCACCGACCGTGTGTTCTCCACGCCGAAGCCGATATACTCGGCGCTTATTATCAGCCCAGCTTCGTCTGCGCTCTCTGGGCACCGACACTGATTACTCGGAGCCAGTTAACACCACTCAGCACTGACGAGTCACTCAGCACTGACGGGTCACTCGACACCGACGTCCCGCACCATGTCAGTGCACTCCACTGTGTCTTCCGCCGTGTTCCACCAGCGTGACCAGTGCGCGGCAAAGCTCCCCAGGCAAAACTAACATTCATCCTACGCCTGATGCTTAGGGCCAGACCACACGACGAGCTGGACTGCTCTCCCTGCCGCAAGTTCTCCAGAAGCGCAGGAGTT
>NW_024471781.1:0-1294 GCF_017654505.1 Polyodon spathula | reverse complement strand
AGCTCTCTCCCCAGCAGAGTCTCTCTCCCCAGAGCAGAGTAGAATGAGGTCAGTGGTTCAGGGCCCCACCCAAAGGTTCTCAAGAACCCCTTCTGCCACCGTGACCAGGGACCTCCCTCACACTCCTGGATCACTTTCACCCTCTCCGCCACCGGAGCAGAGGTAGAGAAATCTGTCCGTAGAGACCCGATGGTCACCTCCCAGGCAACACCGCTCAAGGGGACGTTCCTCAGGAGGCAGGCGGTCATCCAAGAAGTACCACTCCCCTTCCCCACAGAGGAGCAAGCGCTCTCCACCAGGTTCACCACAGAAGCGCCATAGCTCGGCTGAGTGCTGTTTCCAGGAGCTGGCAGAGACGGTGAGGGCTCAGCAGGCCATGCTGGAGACCCTTTTAAAATCGCAGGGTAGACTGCCTCCTACCACCGGGCAGCCCCAGCTTCCCCACTCCCTCTCCCCATCCCCGGCCCCACATAGGCCCCCAAGCCCAGGCGAGCTGTCATTCTCAGCATCTAGGTCGGATGTTTCTAACCCCGCCACTTCAATTGGGCAAGCCACGGCAGGGGGTTCCATACCCCCCTGCCGCATGTGTCACAGAGGGAGGAGTTCCAGGCCTTGATGCAGCGTGCAGCTGCTGCCACGATGTTCCCTGGCCGGCAGAACAGGAAGGAAAGGGCAACCACTTCCTGAAACAAAAGGGGCACCCACAGCAAGCCCTACCACTGTGCCAGGACTTCCTGGAGATGGTTCGCGCCTCTTGGGGCAACCCGGCGTCCGCTCCCTCAAGCTCCAGAACGGCAGAATCCGTTTTTTTTTTTGGGCTCCTGCGGTGTGAAGCAGGTGTGCGTAGGTTCCCCACCATTGGGGACACGGTCACGGTACTGGTGTAAGGCTCCACCTTTACCAGAGGGAACAAAGACCCCACTTGCCCATCCAAGCCCTGCAGGATGATGTGTCAGCGACACATCAGTCCGGTCAGCCAATGCAATGACCATACTGGCTGGGGAGGTGGAGCATGAGCATATGTGGTAGGACCTGAAAGATGGTGATCTATGCCTGGGCAGGGCGAAGCCAGTGGAAACGCTGGTGGAGGCCCGCAGCGGTCCTGATGTGCAAATCGGTCGTCTGTAGATTGCCCCGGTTGCGTCAGGGCATGCTCCGCGTCAGCCGGTGCATAACAGCTGGTTCAGAACTGGTGCGGACAAGGGGAATCTGACTGTTAAAACAAAGCATCGCGAGGGCTCTCGGCGGGTGATGACGCGATGTGATTTCTGCCAGTGCTCTGAATATCAAGGTG
>NW_024471780.1:0-3000 GCF_017654505.1 Polyodon spathula | reverse complement strand
AAGAAATTCATGGAAGCGCGGGTGTGGCAAAGTGCCTGCCCCTGTGTGTATTTTATGTTGTGTGTTGTTTGTTAATGTTGTTAACAGCCACTCCATTGGCAGCATTTCTGCTGCCAGTGGTACAGCGGGAGGATAGATTCGCCCCACTGTCAGCACATCTGCTGACAGCATGGCCAGTAGCAGCCTGGCTACTGGCAACATTGCCACCGATCAACCCCTTAAAGTCCCTGTTCTTGGCCCAGGAATTTGAGCGAGACTTTTGGGATTTTAAGGGAGGAGGTGGCCATTGATACCATGTTGCTTTGCACAAGGGGGGGGTATATGTGGCAAAGTGCCCGTCCCTGTGTGTATTTTGTGTTGTTTGTTGTGTGTTAATGTTGGTGTGTAGTCATTGGTACACAGGATATAAACGGGTTTAAAATGTATGTTTGTATTTAGGCACGAGGATCGCACAGCACTTCACGTGCAAGTATAATGTAATAATGTGAGCACAGGGAAATGCACTTTATTAATGTGCAGTTGTAGCGCGACTCCAATTGAATGACTGATTAGCAATCGAGTCTCGGTACAGCTGCATAAAAGCTGCATGTTTTCACTCACTCGGGGTTGTGTGTTCGGTGAGTGGAGAACGGGATTGGCGATGGAAGTAGTAGTAGTAATAATAATAATAGTAGTTGTAGTAGTTAAAATATCAGCTCACCGTGTTTGTCTGTGTAGTCCGTTTTGTTTGTCTGTTTAATTTGGTAAATGTGCTATTGTCCTGTGTTTTGTTTGTCGTGGAACCTTTTATTTTCTGTCTGTGTGTGCACTGTTAAAAGCTGAGCAAGACCATTCGCTCAGCTCCACCCAACTCCACCTCTCTCTTTGTTTATTTCCTGGTTCCTGTTTCTGGTCTGACATCCCCCATTCCAGCCGTCTTTGTGACACAGGCCCAGACAACAACAACAGGAAGTTTGGGTTGTTACTCGGACAACAAAACCAAGAAATATCTTTGCCAGAATGCTGAGAGAGTTGTTTTTTTTTCTGGTTTCTGCTATGACGTCACCGGATACTAGGGATGGGCGGATCACTACCGATACTTCCCATCCTGACATTTCATTTTTGAGAATCGATCCTCACATAAAAATATCGATACCAGGTGCTTTCTTTAGCCAGTGATTTTTTTTTTTTTTTAAATATGTATCAGATATTGAAAAGTGAAAATAAAATAAAATGAAATGTAGCACATTGTTGTTTAGGATAGGAACTACTTCTCTTCCGCCCTCTCCCTCCGCTCCTCATATAGCCTATAGAGAGGCACGCCGAGACACACGCAGTCACTCACTCACAGTCAGTCACGTAAACAAGAGGGAACACGCTTACCAGTGCTGCTCTGCTTTCAGGGCCGAAAGAAAACCAAGCATCGTTTGGAGTCATTTCACTCCAATAAACAGCAATGAAGCAAAATGTGACACATGTCAAAAGTGTGTAAGATATTGTGGCAATACCACAAACCTTCTAAAACACATAAAAATCAGTCACACACGAGAGCATGAGGAGTTGCAACGGAGGCGATTAGAGGAGGGGGAGAGAACACAGACAAATACCGCCATGTCTAGTGACAGAGTGAGGCAGAGTTCACTGACAGAAGCCTTTCAGAGAGGCAGGCATCCAATTGATAATAATAGGTTATTTTAATCATTTGAACAGAAATCAATTAATACTTTTTACTTCTTGAGGAGCATAATATTACAGTGGGTGCATGTACATATACACCAATACTCCGATACCCCGACTAAGGTTAATATCCGGCTCTGTAAAGTAATGTAAACACCTTTATCTGATATCTTTAATCGGGGTCTCAACAGCAGTAACACAGCAAGATTTCTGCCCAACACTTTGATTAATCTGGGCATGTTATCAGCTTTGTCAGATTGCTATCTGTTTTTTACATGTGTTCATGTCTGACTACCGGCGCCGGGTCCTTTATAAAGAGAAACCCCACTATTTCACCGATCCCATGGAAACAAGGTTTTTTGTGTAATTGCGGTATTGCTGTGCATGTAAACACTTCAGTCGAATTATTGCCATAACCTGATTTTTTCTAGTCAGTGTTTTGTTGTGCATGTAAACGCATGCAATAGGCTGCTAGGTTGGACACATTTTCAAACAATATCTGAATGCATTATATCAATTTTGTGGAAAAACTGATACGCATTGCTCAGGATTTCTAAAACATAGATGATATCTTATAAAATGTAAGTAAAGATCTCAGGTCGCTAA
This sequence comes from Polyodon spathula, assembly GCF_017654505.1. NCBI lineage: Eukaryota > Metazoa > Chordata > Actinopteri > Acipenseriformes > Polyodontidae > Polyodon > Polyodon spathula. Next base: position 738 of record NW_024471780.1, on the reverse strand, counting down.
TACCTTCAGGAATGATCTGGTGAATATAACTCTTATGCCAGCCATCATTTTATCACAAAGGTGTCACTTTTATCAAATGGTGGATAATGCATTTTGGAATGAAACTCTTCATACATTAATTAAATTACACACTTTAAATGTTAAGTAATTGCCTGTAGCTACTTAGTCTAACTATTTTAGGCTGAATGAGAGTTCCTCCCATATACTGCCCATGCTGTATAAAGACATAACTGCATGTAGTGTAGCTTGTAGGACAAAAGTATTTGTATTTTTCATAGATGACTCCCAAAGAGCTGCAGAGGTTACAAGAAGCCTGGGAGAGATGATTGTGAGGGACCTCCAGCCAATCTCAATTGTTGAGGATAGAGGTTTTAATGCATTTGTCAAGACCCTTGATCCGCGCTATAAAATCCCACGTCGCAAACGATTGATGGAGGGTACAATTGCCGACATGTATAAAGACTGTGAAGACAAAGTAAGGGCAAATTGTCAACGTGCACACAGTGTGGTTCTCACAACAGACTTGTGGAGTTCAAGGTCCACAGAGACATATTTGACTGTGTCCTGTAATTTCATTGACAACTGGCAAATGCAGGAGTTTGTTTTATAAACCTGTAGTTTCTATGGACAGCATACAGCTGACAACAATGGTTTAGAGCTAATAAGAATAACAGATGAATGGGGCATAGCTCAGAAGGTGGTTGCAGTTGTTACAGACAATGGTGCAAATATGGTTTC
>NW_024471779.1:1759-3000 GCF_017654505.1 Polyodon spathula | reverse complement strand
TTGCTGTTGTGCTCCTCGGTTGTGGATCTGTATTCCGATTACTGTTAGGCAGGTTGAAACACTGGATTTTTTTAAATCTAAATTGAAAACATGCTTTTTTAAAACGTGCTGTTAAATTATTGGCTGTAACTGAAGAGTTTTGTACACATTGTTTTTAACTTTGTACCGCGCTCTGGGATGCAACGATGTGGAGGGCGCTATAAAAATAAATTTGTATTGTATTTGTATTGTAAGTAAAAAGGATAGATTTAGCTGATATTATCAAACTTCAATGTATAAACATGCCATCTTGTTAAAATCACTGTCACTAATGAAGTGATGGGAAGTTTATTTTGGTTGCAATTGGACGGAACAGCAAGTGCCCAAATGCAGATAAAGATATACCCACTTAAGAAGACAAGTTTACTTTTAAGACAAAATCATGCACAATTATTTTTGAAGCTTATCTGGCTTAAATGGAACAGTGTGGGAAATTCTAAAGATGTAGATGCAGTTGAACGACATGGCATGTGTGTGTTTTTCTTTTAAAGTAAGAGCACCAAAATGTATTTTTTAAAAATGAACTTCAATAAACAATAGTGCTACAGTTTTTAGAGCATTTTACTGTACCAGGAAGTCTACCTGGATTGCACCAACATTTTTAGGGGTAATCCCTAATGAAACCCATGGTGATTCTCCAGTGATGTAAAATGTTCTAAAACAATCTAGCTGTGGCTTATCCCAATCGGGTATATGTTTGTTAAACCAACCCGTAGGTGGTGTATTGCATTTCTATAATGCTCGTGAAAGGTTACGGCAAATCTGTAATAAAACTGTGATTCACCAAAATATTTTACTCTTCACATTCATACAAATTATTTGATAACCATGAGAAATTAAAAAATGTAGGTATTTTATTTTAAACATTTTAAAATCTACTTGCCTTATTTTAAGGTGGGTTCTAGTATCTATGTTTAATATGCTTTATATTTGTGACTAGAGCTGTTGGAGTTCTAGTTGTTGTTTGAGTTCTAGAGGCTTGCACATGGATAGAGACCTTTATTCAAAGGGGAACCAGATGTCAGTTTCTGGAAAGGTTAACAAGGTAAGGTGGTAAGACTTCAATAAAATCTGTATACAGTCTCCTGCCTGGTCATTCTTTTTCCATAATTCCTGACATTTTTTATGATGCATTCTTAAGCTGACGTGTGTGAAAACTGCGTGCGTCAGTAAAAATGTTTATATGGGTACCTAGGAGACGC
>NW_024471779.1:0-1259 GCF_017654505.1 Polyodon spathula | reverse complement strand
AATGGTACAAATGTGGAAACCTACAAAATATTATACAGTACATATGTATGTAATTATTCTTATCATTGTTACCCCTGTATGACTAATGTGTTTTCATAGTGACGTTCATAATGATTTTAAAAGCCGTCACTTTTAATGCAAAATAACTGTTGTAATTGAATCATAGGATTTGTGGTGCTCTGCTGAGTTTCTAGATGAATTTAATGTATTGCTTGTAACAGCTAGGAATAAACCTGCAGGTTCGTGCTGTTCTGCGTATCTGTATGCACTGGACCATCCAGGACATTCTTGAAACAAGTTGTTACAACTGGAGTTTATTCTGGGATGAATTTATAATGATTTATAATGCTTAGATTGGCAATGATGGGAAAAGCAGCATGCTGTGTTTTGTAATTAACATGTTTTTTACAGGTCTCTCAATGTTTTAATTAATGCCTGCCCACTTGACATATGTTAAAGGGAATTACTTGGGAAATTTGAGTATCTGCACAGCCCTAATAATAATAAAGACATTACTGACTTGAAAAACCTACCTTAAAAAAAAAAAACCCGTAGAGCTGATGATCCACCTCCAAACTGGCTACAACAGTCCCAAAAAAGACACATTCTTTGGGGTCAAAATATTCAGGATAGTACAACAACATTGGCAGCATTTTTGATAAGGGTTGGCCAGTCACACATGTTCAAGTGGGATCATAGATGTGGCAGCCTTTAACAGTATGACCTCCTGTAAATACCATTGCAGATGCCATTCTGTTTCCAGTGTGAAGTGCTTGTGGACTAATCCACACAGCAGTGTCCCTTTGCATTAACACACCTTCCCTGGCTTATTCAATCATGGCTCTTTGGAATTAACATCTGTGAGCAAGTGTCACTTGTCCAATCTCGGCTCCTCTGAAAAGCACTCAGAACTGATTTTCTTATACTTGGCTTCAACCCAGCAAATCAAAGTTGCTGCACACCTGACTTGCTCACTGAATGGAACAATATCAAGGAATCTAATCCTATTCCTATGGGTCAGCGAGACCGCCTACATTACAATTAGTAAGTGATTCACTAGGATGATTACAACCTTTTCAGCTATATGAAAGCATGTATGTATCTGTTTAACATACTTTAAATTAGAAATGTGCCCATTTTGTCAAATAAACTCTGTGTTGCTGTACAGTAGAAAATCACAACATTCACAACACGGTTATCATTGTGTAGGTATTGTAACACTTTCTGTTACAAAATATGTCAACCACAAGTAGAACAGT
>NW_024471778.1:0-1000 GCF_017654505.1 Polyodon spathula | reverse complement strand
GTAGTCTTATGCCCCTTTCACACTGAAACCCTACCCGAGGCCAGCACCCAGTGTCATGCGGGTCAGGTATGTGATTTTGCACTGCTTTTGCTAAAGCAGGGTTGACCTGGTTGACAGATGCAAGTAAACAGTACGCGTATCAATGCCCTGGAAGCAGCTTGTTTCAGACGCTCCCATCCAAGCTTCTCGGGATTGAACCGTCGGTCCAAATGTTGATAAGAGAAAATGTTTCTTCATCCCTAATGCAATCTGACTCATGGTGTGTCAAGCAACAAAAATATGACTACACAGAATAAACAGAAACGTTCCTCTGGGAAGTGAAACCTTCACACAGGCGTGGCTGTTCGCTATCGAACGTCACAGATTTTCTCTCGCTCAGCTTGGGTCGAAGCGTGTCAATGCACATCCTTAGGTGAGTCACTGGGACCCGGGTTAACCCGGGTACAACCCAGGTACGTGGTTTGACACTATACGGGATTGTGGCCCAGGTAGTTACAGCCCATGTCCGGACCCGGGTAGGAGAGCCAGCGTGAAGGGCTTCGTATTCTGGTCAACCATCACTGCTGAAAAGACCATTGGGAGCAAGGTGAAACGTTTATTCCTCCCTAACGTCACCTGCATGGATGAAGTGTCACTCATTAATATTATAAAACAAATCATCATTCATTACTAACATAGGAAACTGCAAACGCCTCCTCTCCTGTCAGGAGGTAAGTAGTGGAATTTGTATTACCGGTATTGAGATGACCTGGTAAATGTTAATGCCATAAAACAAACTTCAAGTTTAAGAATTTATTCTTTCCAGTCCTTTTTCCAAAAATCAGTAAAAGGATTACCCAGGCTGCCCAGCAGGAGTGGGTGTCTTCAATACGGGAAAGCAAGAGAGAATGCCAAAACACAGCACGAGAACTTTCAGGCAAGATCAAAGTGTTCACAATGAAAAAGTACTTACAACACTATGACTGTTTAATTATGATACTGGCTCTTTAAATAACTTACT
>NW_024471777.1:5469-6000 GCF_017654505.1 Polyodon spathula | reverse complement strand
CGATAGCAACAGTTCAGCCGGGTGGAAGGTATGTATGGCTGCATGCATACTTTATATTGTATTAGTTTTTTAAACATTATTATTATTATTATTATTATTATTATTATTATTATTATTATTATTATTATTATGATGATGATGATGATGATGATTATGATGATGATGCACTGTCTTGAGTCCCAGTCTGACTAACTGGGATCGTGCTGTAGTGTGTAACACTATAGATTTGAGCCCAGTGAGAGCCGGTATGTTAACCCATTATTCTGAACTGCAATTCAGTGGTTGTATTTGTTGCATTTACCGGTGCCATTCAATATTAACTTCAACAATAGGGTTTTTTTGCTTTGTATTATTTAATTGAATACAAAATATGCAAAGTAGTTTAAAGGCTGATATTGAACTGGTGCTGACAATATGGATAAAGGAATCTGTAAGGTTAACGATGGGTATGCCTGTAGTGTTAGCAGCTACTACATTGTCAAATTGAGTGCAGCGGTATTTTCTTTGTTAGTCTGCATTCGTTCTGTAGTT
>NW_024471777.1:0-4969 GCF_017654505.1 Polyodon spathula | reverse complement strand
GAGGATGATGCAGACAGTGGGTGATGGGTTAGGGTTAGGGGAAGGATGGTGATGGTGAGGATGATGCACACAGTGCGTGATGGGTTAGGGTTAGGGGAGGATGGTGATGGTGAGGATAATGCAGACAGTGGGTGATGGGTTAGGGTTAGGGGAAGGATGGTGATGGTGAGGATGATGCACACAGTGCGTGATGGGTTAGGGTTAGGGGGAGGATGGTGATGGTGAGGATGATGCAGACAGTGGGTGATGGGTTAAGGTTCGGGGGAGGATGGTGATGGTGAGGATGATGCAGACAGTGGGTGATGGGTTTGGGTTAGGGGGAGGATGGTGATGGTGGGGATGATGCAGACAGTGGGTGATGGGTTTGGGTTAGGGGGAGGATGGTGATGGTGGGGATGATGCAGACAGTGGGTGATGGGTTTGGGTTAGGGGGAGGATGGTGATGGTGAGGGTGATGCAGAGAGTGGGTGATGGGTTAGGGGTAGGGGAGGATGGTGATGGTGAGGATGATGCAGAGAGTGGGTGATGGGTTAGGGTTAGGGGGAGGATGGTGCTGGTGAGGATGATGCAGACAGTGGGTGATGGGTTAGGGTTAGGGGAGGATGGTGATGGTGAGGATGATGCAGAGAGTGGGGGATGGGTTAGGGTTAGGGGGAGGATGGTGATGGTGAGGATGATGCACACAGTGGGTGATGGGTTAGGGTTAGGGGGGGGATGGTGATGGTGAGGATGATGCAGACAGTGGGGGATGGGTTAGGGTTAGGGGAGGATGGTGATGGTGAGGATGATGCAGACAGTGGGTGATGGGTTAGGGTTAGGGGGAGGATGGTGATGGTGAGGATGATGCACACAGTGGGTGATGGGTTAGGGTTAGGGGGAGGATGGTGATGGTGGGGATGATGCAGACAGTGGGGGATGGGTTAGGGTTAGGGGGAGGATGGTGATGGTGAGGATAATGCAGACAGTGGGTGATGGGTTAGGGTTAGGGGGAGGATGGTGAGGGTGAGGATGATGCAGACAGTGGGGGATGGGTTAGGGTTAGGGGCAGGATGGTGAGGATGATGCACACAGTGGGTGATGGGTTAGGGTTGGGGGAGCATGGTGATGGTGAGGGTGATGCACACAGTGGGTGATGGGTTAGGGTTAGGGGCAGGATGATGATGGTGAGGATGATGCAGAGAGTGCGTGATGGGTTAGGGTTAGGGGGAGGATGGTGATGGTGAGGATAATGCAGACAGTGGGTGATGGGTTAGGGTTAGGGGCAGGATGATGATGGTGAGGATGATGCAGAGAGTGCGTGATGGGTTAGGGTTAGGGGGAGGATGGTGATGGTGAGGATGATGCAGATAGTGGGTGATGGGTTAGGGTTAGGGGAGGATGGTGATGGTGAGGATGATGCAGGCAGTGGGTGATGGGTTAGGGTTAGGGGCAGGATGGTGATGGTGAGGATGATGCAGACAGTGGGTGATGGGTTAGGGTTAGGGGGAAGATGGTGATGGTGAAGATGATGCAGACAGTGGGTGATGGGTTAGGGTTAGGGGAAGGATGGTGATGGTGAGGATGATGCACACAGTGCGTGATGGGTTAGGGTTAGGGGAGGATGGTGATGGTGAGGATAATGCAGACAGTGGGTGATGGGTTAGGGTTAGGGGAAGGATGGTGATGGTGAGGATGATGCACACAGTGCGTGATGGGTTAGGGTTAGGGGAGGATGGTGATGGTGAGGATAATGCAGACAGTGGGTGATGGGTTAGGGTTAGGGGAGGAGGGTGTTGGTGAGGATGATGCAGACAGTGGGTGATGGGGTAGGGTTAGGGGAGGATGGTGATGGTGAGGAGGATGCAGACAGTGGGTGAGGGGTTAGGGTTAGGGGGAGGATGGTGATGGTGAAGATGATGCAGACAGTGAGTGATGGGTTAGGGTTAGGGGAAGGAGGGTGATGGTGAGGATGATGCAGAGAGTGCTCACCCACTAGGTTAGGGTTAGGGGGAGGATGGTGATGGTGAAGATGATGCAGACAGTGAGTGATGGGTTAGGGTTAGGGGAAGGATGGTGATGGTGAGGATGATGCAGACAGTAGGTGATGGGTTAGGGTTAGGGGGAGGTTGGTGATGGTGAGGATGATGCAGACACTGGGTGATGGGTTAGGGTTAGGGGGAGGATGGTGATGGTACCCCTGGAAGAGCAATGTCTGCAGGCAACAGAAGCCAGTTTTATAACAATGTCTATAATGCCATTTTTTCCACAGATGAGGATCTTCAATTTTAATACTTGCCACCCGTCCTGAAGATGTCGTTCCTCTTTATATAACAGAGGCGATACTAGCACTAGCAGTACTGAGTCACGGCATTCTATTTCAGGGTCGCTTTCAAGTTTAGATTGAATTCAGCCTCATCTGAAAAAAACTTTAAAATCTGCCACTCAATGATTACAACGGGAAAAGTCATGTATCTATTCCAGAAGGAAATGTCTTACTGTAACGCAAATGCAATTACATTTCAGTAGAAGGTGTTTTTGCCAGAGGAGGGGTAACTGACGAGATTTATGCGAAGTCCACCCTAGCTCTTTACTCTTTTGGTGATGTGGGTGCTAAAATGTAAGTACTGCTTACAACGCCTATGTACCAGTCTTCCAAATTCTGTGAAAAAACATTTGGTTTCAAGTCCCACCACTGTGGCATTTTATCCTATCAACAAAATTATTTTTGAAAATGAAAAAAATTAAGTTAAGAGGTCATAGTAATAAAACTCAAGCACTGACAACCTGATCAAGTATTGAACTTGTGGCGCTGTAACTACCTCAGCCACACTGTCACAAGATGCAATAATGTATGGATTTTTCAACAACAGCGCAGGCACGGCTCGTTCTGTCGCCGTTCAGTAATTGGGAGATGCGCACGGCATTGATTGTTTTTTGTGAGTCTTCTTGACTCACAAAAATATATTGTAATATATTGAAGATATTATTTTATTTTGGCTAACTGAGCGTTTGGCAACACATAATGTTTCTTTATAATTAAGTCTTTGTCTTCAGTAGGATACATGCCTTTCTACAGAGTAAACTGGAAAGCCATGTGTTTAAGAATGACGCCGAATTCTTCAGCAACAGATTTAAACACATACTGTATTAAGGTTATTTTAATTGTGTGAGGGTGTAGTTTAGACGTGCGACAGCAGTGTACCATTACAGTGTAAAGAATATACTGTAAATACTTAAATGAATTGAACTGCATCAGCTGCAAGAGATTTCTGTTTATGGCTGTGCTGTGTGTTGTCACTCTCTCCCTGGCTGTGCTGTGTGTTGTCACTCTCTCCCTGGCTGTGCTGTGTGTTCACTCTCTGGCTGTGCTGTGCTGTGTGTTTGCAGAGATCCTGGGCGCGCTGGTGTCTGTGCTGTCTATCTGGGTGGTGACCGGGGTCCTGGTGTACCTGGCAGTGCAGAGGATCCTCACTGAGCAGTATGAGATCGACGGCAGGGTGATGCTCATCACATCGGGCTGTGCCGTCGCTGTCAACGTCATGTAGGGACCCCCACAGACCGGGATACTCCCAAACCGAACACTAGTGCAAAGAGTTCAGCACAGCCACTCCACCTACTCATGTATTTAAACCATAATTGGAGTTTAGTGATCAAGGAGATAAGATTCTGGATTCTAATCGACGAGAAGGCTTGCAAAGACTTTTGTTTAAGAATGTGGAATGCTTACTTTAGAGTTCACTTCGTAGACGAATTACTTTTTTTGCTTTTTTTTGCTTTTCATTCTCTGATACTTCGAGAAATGTAGATGTTTTCTTATTGCAGTGATGGGAATGGAATAAGGAAGGCTGTCCAGTTTCTTGTTTCATTGCCGATCAGTGCCCTGGTGATTTCTAACCTGCCTCCCTGTCTCTCTCTCTCTCTCTCCATGAAGACGACATCTTACCTAGTGTGGGGGGAGGGTCAGTGGAAGTGTCCCGTGTCGGTACCCGTAGTGTCACGAATGAGTGAGGGCCACGACACCTCTGCCAGCCCCCAGCAGAACCCCAGCGTGCGGGCCGCCTTCATCCACGTGATCGGGGACCTGCTGCAGAGCGTGGGCGTGCTGATCGCTGCCTATGTCATTTACTTCAAGGTAAAGCTCCCAGAGACAGGGCGTTGGGGAGGCATCGGCTTGCTCGTGATTTCTCTCGCCTCGTACGGCTGGTTTCACAGACCCTGACTAGCACCAGTCTTGGACTGCCTTACCTGACATTAGCCAGTCCAATTCATGAATAGGATATTCTTAGCAGATTTGTGATTGGCTGGTTCTTGGGAATCCAAGAGATATAAGCTTCAGCTGTGCAGATCGGTTCAGAATATCCTCTGCAAAATGTTGTAAATTTCATAAACCTGCAATCTGAAATAGTAAAAAGATTTACAATCTTTCAACTTGAGATCACCAATAAAGCTTGCAATCTAATCTTATTCAAAATATATATGTATAAATGACAACCTTCAGGAGATCTCAGATATACAAGATTTCAGCCTCTTTATAGAATCTGATCCGGGATCCTCTGTAGACTGACAGAACTTGAACTGTGGGATCGATCTACACCACCCTGGGTCTTGTCTTGGAGGTGGAGAGGAATGGGTCAGTCCAGAGCACAGCGCTACGTAGCAAACTGCCGTGACAAATCTGTGTGTGTGTGTCTCTCTATCTCTCTCTCCTCCCAGCCAGAGTACAAGATCATCGACCCGATCTGCACCTTTCTCTTCTCTCTGCTGGTCCTGGCCACCACCATCACCATCCTGAGAGATGTCCTGAGGGTCCTCATGGAGGGTAGGTCTCCCCTGAGACAGGGCTCCAGCACAGAGCTCAGAGTCTCCCCTGAGACAGGGCTCCAGCACAGAGCTCGGAGTCTCCCCTGAGACAGGGCTCCAGCACAGAGCTCGGAGTCTCCCCAAGAGACAGGGCTCCAGCACAGAGCTCGGAGTCTCCCCAAGAGACAGG
>NW_024471776.1:0-3748 GCF_017654505.1 Polyodon spathula | reverse complement strand
GCTCCAGCACAGAGCTCGGAGTCTCCCCAAGAGACAGGGCTCCAGCACAGAGCTCGGAGTCTCCCCCAGAGACAGGGCTCCAGCACAGAGCTCGGAGTCTCCCCCAGAGACAGGGCTCCAGCACGACTCCAGTCGTTTTACAGAGGGGACTACTGCACGCGAATTAGGCGTGTCTCGAGTCTCAGGGTAGGTGGGTCTACTGTCCCGAGGTCGTGTCTCGAGTATCAAGAGGAGAACTTCTGGTCCCGGCCAGGTCGGTGTTCCGAGTCTCAGCGGGGACTCTGTCCCGCTGATCTAGTGTAGGTTGTCTCGAGTCTCAGAGGGGTCCTCGTCCAGAGGTCTTCGTGCTCGAGTCTCAGAGGGAGAAGAGAGCGGGTCTCTGTACACAGAACGAGTAAAGAGGTCGTTCTCGAGTCTAAGAGAGTGGGTCTCTGTACGAGGGTCGGTCCGAGTCTCAGGAGGGGTCTCTGTCCCGAAGGGTAAGTGTGTCTCGGAAGTCTCAAGACAAAGCGGGGAGGGGTTTCTTGTCACGGCGAAGAACGGTCGTGCCGCGTAGTCTCAGAGGGGTTCTCTGTCCCGGGTAGTGGCTCGAGGTCTAGGAGTAGGGGTTTATCTGTCCAGAAAGGTCGTGTCTCGAGTCTCCCAGCAGGAGGAGGGGAGGGAGGGGGTTCTCTGTCCCGGGTCGTCGTAATGTCCGCGCCGAGTCAGATGGGTTTTGTACCTGGAGGCGTGTCAGCAGAGTCCAGAGGGGTTTCTCTGTCCTCGAGAGGGTCGTGTCGCCGCAGTCTTCAGAGGGGGGACTCTGTCCCGAAGGTTCGTGTACGAGAGTCTCCCAGAGGGGGGTCTCTGTCCACGGAAGGGTGTCTCGAGTTCAGAGGGGGTCTATGGACCGGGTAGGTCTCGAGTCTCAGGAGGGCTCTGTACCGAGGTCTGTGTCTCGAGTCTAAGAGGGGTCTCTGTCCGAAGGTCGTGTACTCGAGCAGCAGAGGGGTTCTATGTCCGAGGGAGTGTCGCGGAGTCTAGAGGCGGTTCTTGTCCACGAGGTCGTGTCCAGCCGGGTCTCAGGGAGGAGGGGTTCTCTGTCCAGAGGTAGTGTCTCGCAGAGTCTCAGAGGGTGGGGGGTCTGTCACGGAGGTCGGTCTCGAGTCGAAGAGGGGTACTGTCCTTTCGAGGTTCGTGTGTCTCGGCTCAGAGGGCGTCTCTGCCCGGAAGGTCGGTCGCGAGTCTCAGAGGGGCTCTGTCCCGAGGTAGTGTCTCCGAGGTCTCAGAGGGGGTCTCTGTCCCGAAGAGGTGTGTCTCGAGCCTCAGGGGGTTCTCCCCGAGCCCCCCCCTCCCCCCCGAGCCGCCTGTCCCCCCCGCCGCCACCCCGCCCCCCCCGAGCCCCCCCCCAGCAGGGGAGGAGGGGGCCTGAGCTTGTTACTAATACACTGTGGCTAATCAAGCTTGTAGTAAAACCTGGAATGGGTGAAACTGCTATGCAATAAGGTTATTTGTTACCTGTAACAGTGTCTTCCTCCAGCGGTGCACAACCTGGGCCCTCCTATATAAGACCACCCCACAGGGAAGCTTAAGGCTTAATTTGTTTAAAAGAAAAAATGGGCAAATAAGGTCAGAGCAACTGTTTATCAACAGCAATGTGATGACTATATATCTTATCTGAAAGAGTAAATGTATGAGAACCCAAAAATTCAGCTTCCTACAGCCAAGCTGTGTCGTAAGTGGGGCTACTGGTCCCTGGAGGTGTTTCAGGGCCACACGTGCCCCTGTGTTAACTCTGGTCACTAACCACAGTTTTATTGGTGTGTTTGATGTAAAGGGGACACACAAGTGCCTTATGTGTCTAACAGGTTCACACTGGACTTAAACCCATTGCCCTGTAAGAATCGTGTCAACGACATTCACAATCTTAGATCAACGTCCTGTTACCTCGGACGTGGTTTTCCGGGGGGGGGCGGGGGGGGGGGGGTGGGGGGGGGGCGGGGGGGGGGGGGTGGGGGCGGACCGCTTTACTACTACACTGCAACCCAAAGATTCTGTAAGTGATGTGTCCAATAACCTATACATCCGACAGACAGGACACAAACTGTGTAAATAATTTTGTTTTTTTGTGGGCCCCCCCAAACGAAGTTTTCCCACGGTTGTGCGACCAAACGTGTCCTGGACGTCAGCAGCTTGTTTCCTACACACTCCACAGAGACTTCCGACAGGAGAGGAGTTCCCTGGGTTGAGGAGAAAGAAGGCTTCCCCTACGCGGGCAAGTCGCTAACTTCCTCCGAGACAAGAAAAAGAGGCACTAACTCCGGGACGTGTCGGACGTGTTAGACCCGAGACTGGTATTGTTGGTCGGCCGAGACGACACCGTGTGTTGCGGAAGTCACTCAGACAAGGTGAAGGGCAGCTCGTATTGGTAACTGTGTTAGGAAGTCCTGTCGGCGAGATTTTGCTCCTGAATTCTTGAATTATTCCAGGGAGAGGAGACACATAATCCCGAATACGGAGAGAAGGATGAGAGAGGAAGGAGAAGGGAGAGAGCGGAGGAGAGGGGGAGGGGGAGGGCGAGGGCGGGGAGGGGGAGAGCGAGTCCAACTCTCAACTCTCTCTCTCTCTCTCTATGTATTAGGGGTCACCCCTCTCTCTGTGTATTATGGGGCTCACACCCCTCTCACTCTATGTATTATGGGTCTCTCTCTCTCTCTGTGTATTAGGGGTCACCCCCCTCTGTATTATGGGGCTCACCCCCCCCCCCCCTCTCTCTTTATCTTGTTTTCAGAAGAGGGTGTGGACGGGCAGGCAGTGCTGAAGGAGGCCAATGAGGTGCTGCAGAGCAAGTTTGACTTCCACACGACCACCATCCAGATCGAGAACTACTCCGAGGACATGCAGGACTGCCAGGAGTGTCAGGACCCCCGCGACTGAGAAAGGGCCCCCCTGCAACCCACCCCAGGACCCTCATTACTGAGGGAGCCACCTCTGCAAGCCGGCCATGCTGTTCATAACGATACGACTCGACTGAACATCCCATTCGTTTGTCTTTAGGTGGGAGCCGGACCGTCGCAGTGGGATCATCTGCAGCGTTTGGCCAGTTTGGTCAAATAGCTGTTTTGTATATTTTTTTATTTTGTTTTTGTTATCCAAGTGGGGATTTGCAAATTTCTTTTTAATATAAAACATTAATTAAAAAAAAAAAAAAAAATTTTGTGTTTACAATATTATTTAATGTGTACTGCCAATGACATGACGTGCTGAGATCATTCTCATCTTTTAATATATTCTTCATTTACTGCACTGTGTGTGCGCTGCTGAGATCATTCTCATCTTCATTCTTCTGTTTTGATGTTAGCTGAGGAAAGGGGCTAACGTGGAGGCAGGCTTACATACAAAGGTCAGACTTAGACTGTCTGTCTATAGCCAGTTGTGATTTAAAGGGACGTTCTTTACCAGATTTGCTTTCGCAATCTGGGTTACTTGGAGTCGCCCTGCCTTGTTGATCTTTCAGTTTTGCAGACTCTGTTCTCGTGTTGCCTCGGCTGAAGCCCATGTGTCCTGTGTTGGAAGTTCACTGCCTCCCAGTGTTTCAGACAGTGAGAGTCTCCCTACCCCATGTTTATCTTGTGTCTAGCTCTCTGGTCTCCTGGAGCTTGCAGACTGGTGTCTGCTCTTGTATTTTAAGCTCATCCTGGTATGTCTGTCGGTGTGTGCCGAGTGCAGGTGGATGTTTTCACCCAGATTGCATATCACGAGGCTGATG
>NW_024471775.1:0-12000 GCF_017654505.1 Polyodon spathula | reverse complement strand
CACCCCACTGCTGTGTTACAGCATGAACGATGAGTCAAAGTGTGTTTATAAAACGATCCCCTTCCAGCAACCGGGGGCCCATGTTCTAAACTAGTTCAGATAAACCATTTTCCCTCCTTGGTCACCTTGTATCCTATTAAAGCAGGTATAAAGAGGTACGGATTGACTTCAGGCTGGTGGCTGTGCTGTAATACATCTGATTTATTGTAGCAATGGATTATTCTCAATGTAAACCCCCACACGCATACACAAACCATCTACAATACGTAGCCCACACTTACGCGAATGTGAGGTTCCACAAATGAATGCTTGATTTGCAAAGAGAATCCCTGACGTGTTCTGTGGGATATAAAAGCTGCATCTCCCTGCGGTCAGTTTCAATTGGGACACATCTGACGCAATTTGGTGGCGGGCTAAAATTCGGCGCTTGATTTGGCAGGTGCTTCTGTAGACAGGGCTACACAAATTACTGATGAGAAAACACAACATGCCTGGAGGAATAGAGATGATCACAGAGGCCTGGGTGTACTGTATATCCCTCCAGAATTTAAACACCTTGCAGAAGCACAGCCACATGGAATCTACCCATGGTTGTCCTCCACCTTGTTGACAATGCTATGGCAGGTGTGTTCCGCTCTGTACAGTGCTCCACCTTGGGCAGGTGTGTTCCGCTCTGTACAGTGCTCCACCTTGTTGACAATGCTATGGCAGGTGTGTTCCGCTCTGTACAGTGCTCCACCCTGGGCAGGTGTGTTCCGCTCTGTACAGTGCTCCACCTTGTTGACAATGCTATGGCAGGTGTGTTCCGCTCTGTACAGTGCTCCACCTTGTTGACAATGCTATGGCACGTGTGTACTGCTCTGTACAGTGCACACCCCTTTGAGTTTATGCTAGCACAAGGTCTGCAGTGACTCACAGATCTTCAGTACAGCTGAAGAAGCCTATCCCAGCTTTATCAAGGTTCAGTGTGCAGACAGCATGCATTGAAACAGCGTGCCAAGGACAGGGAGGCACAAAGGAGGCCTAGAAACAGAATCGAGTCTCCTTGAGTCTGAACAGCCTGAGTCCTGTCTATAACGTTTTATAATTCCAGTTAGGATTGCGGTTTGTCAATGTTTAGACAGTAACTTGCATGTTCAGCCACTTTGAAAGGTCTGGTTCTCAAGAATACAGTTTTTCATTCAGCAATATTCTGTTTATACACGCCTGGTGTTATTTACTGTGGTTCCACCCATGTGTCTCATGTAGGGTTGCCACCTGTCCCTGTTTTTCCTGGATCGCCCGGTTTTGAGGAATGTGTCCCGGGATTTCAATTTGCTTTCCCAGAGCACTAAAAGGTCACTTTTTTAAAAAAAAATTCCTACAGCAACACTGCAATGCCAGCAACGTACGCTGAGCTGAGTTTCGATAAAGACCAATATTACCGCAGTTCACCACGCTATTGATTGGTTTTCAGTTCTATATTATTATAAATATTACATTTTGGATGAATATAGGGATTCTAAAGAGGTTTTAAACTTTTTACCAACTCTCAGTAAGGGCAGGGTAAAACTGAAAACAACCAACGCAATATTTATCAACCTGAAACGGATAATGGAATTAATTCCGATATAAAAGTAAAAATGGTAAAAACGTTGAGAAATAATTATTGCCAGAGGGTTAACCCTACCCACTGGAGTCTTTCCTAAAACGTCTTTCATTAAATACGTGTTTGTTTACAGTTTTGTAACTTTTAACAGGTGGTTTCTTTTCTCCTTTTGAAAAGAACGAAGTAAAGGCTTTTAAAATCCACCCGTATATCCTCCGAGCTCCGCTTCGTGTTTTACTGCCAGCCCGCAGAGTGCAGGTGGGCGGCTCCGTGCAGAGGCGCTGACTGCCTCTCACACTCACAGGGGCGGCTTGGCTTTGTCGAGCGCTGCGTGCCATCGTACCTGAGACGCGGCTTACCTGCTGCCAGACTTCCTATCCAAGAAGGGCAAGTTAGTGAGACCGACGCAGACGGAGAGGTAGGAGGGCATTCGAATACCCCGCTGTGCCGCACTACAGTTAACTGCTATTTCCAACTTTTACATTGTGATTGTGCATGCCAGCACCAGATGCAAACGTCGTAACCTTTGTATTACAAACCTGCTGTATAAACTTTAAAAGCGAGTGCAGCAGCCAAACAACTCTACATTATTTTATAGTGTGTGCTTGTTTTGCAATACTAGTACAGTGCACTATAATTCTACACCTGACTATAATCCTGCTCTGGATGGCCCTGCACAACCAGGAAATGCAGTAAGCGAACAACGGACGTCTCTAAATAACCGCATTTGGAAACCACTGTTCGGTTGGTGTTGTGTACTCAAGTAACTTTGTGCGCAATAACGTGCATGCTATCGTTGCAACATACGTGTGTATGAGTATTCACTGTGTAACTAGGCTTGCCACCCGTTCTGGTTTTGCCTGGATCGTTCTCTTTTTGAAACAGCTGCCCTGGGAAATCTGTAAGACTTCCCGGGACACTATGTCACCAGAGTATACGATGTATTTATTTATCTATTTTGTACGAAAAGTGCCTCGGTTTTTTGTAAAACAGAGGTGGGAACCCTATCCACACCGTACTGTAATTCGGCACTAAAATAAATAAATAAAAATAATAACTGGCATGGATCGTTGATCCCCTTGTACTTCTACAGTTTACACCTAGTTCTGTTTAGATATACTTTCAAAGAATTGTTGCATGTTATAACTTGCTCTGTAATACCATACTATTATGATCTGCTAATTATCTATAACGTTTTGTGTAGCATTTATAAATTAACATGCAACTTCCCGGTTCACTCAATTTAAAGGCTGCCTGTTTGCAGTATAACTGCTGATTAATTAGCACTCACAATAGTTAACCGGACATAAATACGAAAAACCAAAAACAAACCCTTGATTCCAGAGTTATTGGGCACCTCTCTAAAGTCCAGTAGGTGGAAGGAGATTTTCTGTTTCTGTTTTTCTGTCTCCGATCCCAGCTTGTTAAAACCATGCTTTATACGCTGACAAAGACACTGACACCTAAAATAGGTCATTCATCAAATTTCCAGAGACAAGCTAAAAACAAATGCTGAGCCAGGCCGCCCTGTGAAAGAACTGGAGTCTTGGAGAAGTTGTGACCCGGTCTTGGGGAAGGTTTAAGTGGTGAAAGAGCTGGGGTCTGCGTGTGGAATGCCTGATCCAGGGGTCAGAGCAGGTTCAGTGGTATAGTGAGTAGCTCACCTCGTCTCCCCAGCAGGGGTTAGCATTATACACGGAGCATATTTTAGGACCTGATGCATAGCAGTTTGAGCCTTTCCAGCTTTTACTGACAGCTTAAGGGGCAATAATTAGGGTTCAAATACTGTTTCTTGCAGTTCATAACGTAGATGAGAAATTTCAGTCTGGGTTTCAGCATTATCATAGCACTGAGACAGCACTTATCAGAGTGGTTAATGATGTGTTGTTCTCCTCTGACACGGGCTCTCCTTTGGTTCTTATAGTATTAGATTGAAGTGCTTCATTTGACACTGTAGATCATTCTGTTGTACTTGATTGATTTGAAAATCTGGTAGGATTGTCAGGTTGTGTTAGGTCTTGGTTTCGATCCTCTCTCTCGAACAGGTTGCAATTTGTTCAATATTTTGAGCACCTGTCTCGCTAAAATGGACGTTTTGATAACCTTTTAATGCTAAACTCAGATACAACCAAAGTGATGATTCTTGGCTCTCAGAATCAACACAGTAATATGTCTGGTTTACTCCTTGTGGTTTTTCTTAGGAATTTGCAGATGAAATGAGAAATCTGGGTGTGATCTGTGATCCAAATCTTTCTTTTGAGAGACACATCCGGAATATTACTAAAATGTATTTTTATCATCTAAGAAACAGCTCCAAACTGAGAAGTATACTTTCCCACTCAGATACTGAGAGATTGATGCATGCTTTTGTATCTTCTCGAATTGATGATTGTAATGCCCTAGTCTCTGGTACTCATAGCCATGTTATATCCCAGCTGAAACTTATACAAAATGCTGCAGCTAGAATCTGAACCGGGTCTAAGAGACGAGATCACATTACTCCTGTACTAGCATCTCTGCACTGGCTTCTGGTCCGCTAAGGTGTTGGTTTTAACTTATAAGGCATTAATTGCACCATCGGATTTAAATAAAATTTGAGTCCCAGAATAATTTCACAGAATGCCAGGTTGCACCATCTGCTTTTAAAACAAGATTAAAAACATCCCTTGTGTTTCGGTGACATTGCATTCCTTCCTTTGTGTTTGATCACAGGATAACGCTGTCCCGGAACAGAATAGATCTCTCTGGATCATCCCAGTTTGCAAGGGGACTGAGGAGACGTGGGATGAATTGTCTCAGGAGAGGGTGTGGGGGCAGTTTGTTCTGTTCTGTATATTTTAAACTGTGCTTGTGTGTGTGTTTGTGTAGTGCACACCGGTATGTGTGTCACACTTTACATGGCTCCATGTCTCTGGAATACCACTTCTCCAGATGAAACGTGGTGTTTACCTCTGAGAATATCAGAGTGGAGATACATGGAGTTGTCTGTCTTTCTGCACATCTATGTGTCACGATTACATGTCCTGGGAACACAAGAAGTTATTCCACATACCTTTAAATCAACCATTTTAATAAACGTTACTGCGATACCAATGCCTCATTTTAAGCGTACCCAATTATCATGAAACCGTTCTCTGCCGTTTCCTATTCCGTGTGATTATGTAGGTGCTGTTTGTGCACATCATTGTCACACTGAGAGTTTCATTTTGACTTCACAGCCGCGGCAGAGGGGAGTGAAACACTTTGTTTTTGAAGCACAGTTTGACCTCCGAGGAGTCGCTCAGTCAGGTGTGGCAGGCTGACTGTGACCTGTGAGAGTGAGTGTCACCGTGTTCCTGTTTTTCACGGGGAGCTGCGATGTTGTTTTGTCAGCAGAGTGCTGCGGTCTGAAGCAGCCCTTTCCTTTCCTGCTGTCAGACGTTGCTCAGAGCATCTGATCAAACATGCAGTGCTCAGTGTTGTTATAAACAGCAGTGTTCTCTCTGTGTTACATTGTTATATACAGTAGTGTTCTCTCTGTGTTATATACAGTAGTGTTCTCTCTGTGTTATATACAGTAGTGTTCTCTCTGTGTTACATTGTTATATACAGTAATGTTCTACCTGAGGCACCTTTCATGTGAAACTGGCTATAGAGTAACGAAGTGGAAGAAAGAACACAGTGTAATTGAGTAAGAACGTTCACAGTATAAATAGGAATTTCACTGGAGCGCAAGGTAGCCTCCGCCAGGATTTATTTGATGTATTTGAAAAGTCATAAACACGTTCGCATTTCACTGTTTCAAAACAGGCGCAGACGTTTCTCCCACTGCTTGCGTCTCACACATCACTGGAAGGAGATAAATCCGGGAGCAG
Source organism: Polyodon spathula (assembly GCF_017654505.1). Lineage (NCBI taxonomy): Eukaryota > Metazoa > Chordata > Actinopteri > Acipenseriformes > Polyodontidae > Polyodon > Polyodon spathula. The sequence continues at coordinate 6,558 of NW_024471775.1, read as the reverse complement.
GGGAAAAAGCCGGTGCTATTTTTAGCAAATTTCCAGCTATTTTCATGATAAGTTACTGGAATAATGTCTCTGCTCCTCAGACCTGTTTGTTCCTTGCTTTAGGAAACGCAGTGTTCCAGAACCCCTGCAGTGTTTACAAGAAGAATATTCCATTCGCTTTGCTGGGTCCTGCAATAGGGGGTGTTCAGCTGTAACTTATTTCTATAGAGATTACAGAGATCCTGCTGTGCAGGAGATTGCATGTGTACAAGCAACACAATACAGCATTTAAATACTGAAGGGCAACAAACTGCCATACACTGTACATTTACTGCTTTATAAACGCTAGGGCTGACACCTGTATTTACTGCTTTATAAACGCTAGGGCTGACCCCTATATTTGGTCTGGCTATTCTGTATTACACTTACACAAAATTCTAAGTGTTTAAAAAACGTTTAAACATTTCAACTGTAAACCATTCACCCCCTCACTGTAACTAAATACTACGATTAAGAGGACTATGGATGGACTTTATCATTGAAGATCTGACCATTTTAAACAACAGGTTTAAAGGCTTAATCTATTAATCTTAAGCGCAAATATATCCACTCACTGGGAATTGTATCCCAATAACAGCCTTGTGTCTCCTTTGGTTTTGCTTTCGAGTGTTTCATAATTGAATGTCATAGTCCAGTTTGGATAGCACATTTGCATTTTAAAACTCCATGCTTTGTTTTAGACTGTTCATGCTAGAGATACTGGCAAAAGATTAAAAGAGCCTTTGACAGAAGGACACCCTTATTAATCTGTAGATTACGTGGGTGGAAGTAAGATTCCTATTGCATCGCAGTTTCACCTGTTCCAGATTGTATTATGAGTCTGATTAGCTATGGCTAAGCGTTTTGTATCACCCTATAGAATTAACTAATTTTGGTTCATAAAGTCAAATGAAACCTGCTGAATAATGTTACATTAAAATATTGAATTGCATACCACTTTGTAGTTTTCCATATACTGACAAAAAATTGAAAAAAAATGTGACATTTTCGAAATCTAACATGAAATACTGCACTCCTATTATGGGTTATTAAGGTGGTTTTACTGTTTCTTAAGCAATGCAAGCTGGCAGAATGATCAGCAGTATGTTTTGTTTGCAACATGGCTCTGGTCTTGACAGATGAACAGGTTGCCAGGTTTGAAAATCAAACTAAAATGTGACATTTTCGAGTAATTAGAAGTTTGGTGGTTTGGTGACTCTGCAGTTCTGGCTATGGGACTCGTTGCTTTTGTAGTTGTAAAGTTTTGATTGGCTGGTTAGGGTGGATAATAAAATCAGTTTTGACCAATTGCGTATTGCTGTCGTATAGATACAAACTGAGCTTTCAATACAGCAAGGCACAATGAAAAAGCTGGCAGATTGATTTTAGGGTTGATTCACAGTTGATGTCGTGACATAATTGTGGGATCTATTGTGTGACGTCTGATGGAATTGTGTTGCTGTTGTTTAGTTCTGCACAGACCCTCCTAAAACGAGTCGAGTAATGAGTAACACATCCAGAACTACAACAGTGCTCAGTGATAGGACCTAAAGTAAAACACATTGCAATGGTATTGCTGATGAAGGCACTGCAAGGGCGGGTCAGTGTTTACAGTTGGGAATTGGGACGTGATTCATACCTCCTGTTCCCTGCCCCCTTTAGCAAATACCTGGACAAATGCCCTTCCCATGCACTCAGTGCTGCTCCCACAATCCTTTTCTTTTCTTCTATTTCCCCAATTTGAAATGCCCAGTTATTTTTATTTCAACGCAGCCCACAGCTGCCACCCCCACGCTGACTCGGGAGAGACGAAGATGGACACACACGTCCTCTGAAACATGTGCCGTCAGCTGTCCGCTTCATTTCACTCTGCAGGCCTGCCATGCAGCCACCTTAGTGCTACAGCGAGTCGGAGGACCGTGCAGTTCTGGGCAGCTTACAGGCAGGGTCCAGAGGTCCGCGGGCCGGTCGGGTGTGACCCAGCCATGACAACGGGTCCTTACGGGTGCGTGGTGAGCCAACCGAGGAAACCGGCCGGATTAAGCCCTCCCCCAGCCAGGCGGTGCTCAGCCAGTCGGTTAACACGCGACGGTGGACCCCTCGAGGACAGGTGTCAGCCGTCACCTTATCAGGACCTGAGCTTGGGCGCCTCGGAGGTCCCGATATCCCGCGTAGGACGGGGGTGTGCCTCGGTGACCTTACAGTGGGAGCGCCTTTACTGGATGCACCACTCGGGAGACCCTACTGCTCCCATAATCCTGTGCGAGTCATGCTATTAGAATGATCCGGACCATGCTAGAACTCACGCAACAAGAAACTGTATCCTGTGTTGTCAGCATCGCAGTGATATATGCTATCTCTCCTGGTTGTTTGTTTTGTTTTTTTTATTTGCACATCCTGGTTCACCTGGGGATGACGTTTCCCCACTTCTACTGAGGATCGCTTGCCAGCTGAAAGAGCATTTCACGCCTGTGCATTGCATGGTGCTAAACTGTTTGAAAGTTTAGCACCAGAGAGCCTGCTGGCGCTAAATTATCAAACCCCACCCTAATCAACCCCCCCCCCCCCCCCCCCCCCAATTTGTTTTCAGTGTTTTGTGGAAGAGTGTGGGTGAGTTGTGTACAGGAGTGCCCCGAAAAATATTTCACACTGCATGCAAAACTGAACCACACCAACCTCCCTTCTCATACTGATAATGACTGCATCACTATGAAGAAAGTGTTTCAGCCAATCAGAGTGCTGCATTTTTGTTCTTTCCTGAGCTTCACAGCACCTACACTGTCACATTACAAAACTGCGATCAAACTGCTTCAGCGTTTCCCTTTCTAAAAATGAATGAACCCAGCTCACTGCCATCGAGACAGAACAGCAACTACACTGACAGCAGCCAAATAGTGCACACCAACAATACAAGATACAAGTAAACCTATGTGAAATACAGACTTAAATGAGGGGGAAAACTAGCCTACTAATATTTAAATACTGGTTGAATTTATAATCATGACTCTCACAATCACTACAACTAATGCAATCATTACTCACCCCTAAGCATGGTGTATACATATGTGTTTTTTTAGGACAAAATAGGCAGTAAAAAAAAAATAAAAAAATAAATACAACTTGGAAATTGTGTTAATGATTAGGAAAATGTAAAATTCATTTTAATTTAACAAAGACACTGATAGTATTTAAATACAAATTACATTTTAAATGTGCTCAGTCCTGGAAGAGCAGCAGAATTCAGATCATGCAGGATTAATATTCAATGCCACCAACGTATTTTCAGTGCTTAAAACTCCGCTGCCATTAGTGTCAGAAACACGGCCCGGTGCTTTGACTGTTTTGTCCCCTTTGAGATTCATTCTGGATCATCAGAAGAGAGATTTTGCTCTTTTTGAAACTACAACCACTTACCTGCTTCAGTTTGTTCATTACTACCACTCAATAAACAGTGCAATTCTATAAGACTAGAATGTGTGTTTCGTGTCAGCTGATCGCACCACATTACATGCGGGTCCACGCTTGTGAAGCAGAAATGTTGCAAAGCAATGGTAGGCACAGTGTGCAAAGTGCATATGACTGCCGAGGCCAGTGAGAAACTATCAGCATCTGTGGTTGCTGAGAAAAAAAAAATTAACATGTTTACTGGCGCCAGAATGTAATGTTACTGTTGCTGTATGAGGTACCCTGGTGCTAGAATCTAGTGGCATAGTTCCAGATTTGCACCCCTGTTCCTGGTACATGATCACTTCCTGTGCTGGAGTTCTCACTCTAGTGGTCCCAGCATGCACCTGTCTGTCTGTAGTGTTCTATTTTAAATAGTAGTACAAAAATACAGAAGAACCAAAATATTCTCAGCATGATAATACAGTGACCAAAACTAATGCTCACAGAGCTGATAGCTGTTGGTTTTGGGTATTTTATGCTCCGGTATTAAATAGCATTTAATATGTCCACAGCAATGCCATGTTTGAGAATGAACCCTGATACTGGGGCTGAGGACACTCACTGAGCTCCAGCTCTACTGAGTGGTGTGTACATTACTGCTGTGAGGGAGTGTAATGGGACAAACTGGGAGAAAACAGGTTTGAAATAATAAGTCTTCAAACCATATGGAAAAATGAGCCTGCCTGCCTGTCTGTCTGTCTCTGTCTGTCTGTCTGTTTGTCTGTCTCTGCCTGCCTGCCTGTCTGTCTGTCTGTCTGCCTGTCTATCTGTCTCTGCCTGCCTGTCTTTCTATCTCTGCCTGCCTGTCTATCTGTCTGTGCTGCCTGTCTATCTGTCTCTGCCTGCCTGCCTGTCTGCCTGCCTGCCTGTCTGTCTGTCTGTCCTGTCTGCCTGCCTGCCTGTCTATATGCCTGTCTGCCTGCCTGTCTGTCTGTCTCTCTGCCTGTCTGTCTGTCTCTGCCTGCCTGTCTGCCTATCTGTTTCTGTCTGCCTGTCTATCTGTCTCTGCCTGCCTGTCTGTCTGTCTGTGCCTGCCTGCCTGTCTGTCTGTCTGCCTGCCTGCCTGCCTGTCTGTCTCTGCCTGCCTGTCTGTCTGTCTGTCTGCCTGCCTGCCTGCCTGTCTGTCTGTCTGTCTCTGCCTGTCTGTCTGTCTGTCTCTGCCTGCCTGCCTGTCTTTCTGTCTCTGCCTGCCTGTCTTTCTGTCTCTGCCTGCCTGTCTGTCTGTCTCTGCCTGCCTGTCTATCTGTCTCTGCCTGCCTGTCTGTCTGTCTGCCTGCCTGTCTGCCTGCCTGCCTGCCTGTCTGAAGTGCACACTGAGGCACCGAGTATCTGTGGTTTAGCACCGCCTTTCCTGCACATCCTGTAACTGTTCTGCAGAAGACGATGCAGCCTGCATTGAGAGATCTGTACAACATGTATACCAGTGTTGCACTCTGACTCAGTGTTTAGTGGTACCCCAATATATAAACTACAGCCTGTTCAATGTAAGTTAAAGCATTTCAAATAATTCCAGTTAATCTTCACTGATATGTATCGCCATCACTTCATAGATCTCACCTGTCCTGTATAATGCATTTTTCACTGGTGTTTTTGTCAGAGTTGTTCATGTGGTATTGTGCTGTTCATAGTCTCTCATCTAAAACACAAACTATGTGGGGTCAGTGGGGGTCCTGTGACCTGCAGCACAGGAAGGCAGTGGATTGCTCCTGGTGAGGGGCTCCACACAAGCTGGATAGCGCATAGCCATTGCACGCCGTCTTTGTGAGAGACACATTTGTGTAAAATACCAGTGGTGGTATTGCAGAAGCTTTCTCACGTGAAACTGTAACATTGCTGGCACCCTAGCATTGCTGAAATCCTAGCATTGCTGAAACCCTAACTGCTGTTGTTTTTTTTAATTAGAATTGTGTCGTATGTTCATCTGTATGCAGGATTGTTTTGACAAAGTCTTTAAGACAAAAGCAAGGATTTCACGCATATCTAGCACAGCACTGCACGCACGTTGGGTGTCTCTTATTGTCATCCTGTGCGGTGTCTCTCTGCTTCTACTGTTCTTACGAGAGACGTCCTACACCTGACTTATTAACTTGTTATAAATCACAAAAAAGAAGATTGTACTCTGTTTATTTTTTTTAATTGTTTTGTAGATCAGAAGAGAAGAGGTCTAGGGGCCCATTCCAAACAAGAGCTATGCCATGAAAATACAATGATAAGGAATGATTTCATGAACTCCTTGCTCAAAACTTGCTGTCATTCTTTTCTAAGTTCAGATCCGGCAGAGTCCTTAAGTGTGATCAGTGCTTCCGTGCCTCATCCCATCGTCCTTGTGTCCTGCTTGCACCGTTCTTGCTTGAAACTTGCATTTATGGTTCTCGTCCTGCTTGATCCAGTAGTTTTAATTGATGCAGGGAGATACCTTCCGTGGGTTTTTATTGGTAAAGACACCTTCACTCAAAGCAGCTGACCAATTGAAAACATTGGGCTTTATTCACAAAGGAATGTTTTGTTGTTGTTGTTGTTTGTTTATAAGTCTGTTTTTATGATTAAAATCGAATTTAATATCCAGAAAACTGATCTGGACTAGTTGCATTATCAGCAAAGAAGACTTACAAACAGGTTTGTAAATGTCAAACTGGATTTGATTCCTAAAAACAGACATTTGAACAGAGCCCCTGGAGAGAGAGTTCTGCTGGAGTTTATCATTGCGTTCTAGATGTAGTTTACCCCTGCTGTTAAGTTGTTTAGGAGGTTGTAAAACCTTGGCTGCGCTCCTTAATTACGAGAGGAGCCAGCCCAGGCTGGGCTCATCACAGTGACTAGGAGCTGTGAGATGAGAGGCTTGCTGATGGTGAAAGGGCTGCATCTGTTTCCTAGCTGTCCGAGCGGTTTCCTTTCAGCGGTAAAGGCTGTTCTCTGGGTAACAGAATGTCTGCCAATGTGGGTGAAAAGTCTCACCCTATGTGTTAGATTTGTTCACATCTAAGTTGAAAACCGCCTGCCACGCTTTGTTAAAGCTAGTTCAGTTCTTGCCATGCCGAGTGGGTGCAAAGTAAACCATTCCGTCAGTGGTTTGAATAGAGAAAGGTGTCGTGA
>NW_024471774.1:0-3252 GCF_017654505.1 Polyodon spathula | reverse complement strand
CTTGTCAATATCTTATAAAGAATGCCCTTAACTGGACAAGTGTTCCCTCGGTAGATGTATGTACACACCTGAGCTCACTGTTTCAACACTCGCTCGCTCGGGTGCAGGGTGAAGCACACGGATAGTAGGAGACATTTTCAAGTAATTGTTCGTATAACCAAATTGCATCTGTGAAAGAAAAGGTATAATACAACTCCTTTACCTTTTAATACGTAGCTTACAATACTGCACTGCTCTGTAAACAGAAGATTGAGGGCTGAATAGTGCATTTTCTGTGGCTAAAGTAAAGCAGAGCTTGCAACAAGACTGGTTACCACAGGGCTGGTTGGTTAACAGAGGTATTGCAGACTGGTGTTCCTTGATGTCTGTGGTTGCCGTCCTCTGTAATATGATTCCTGGTTGCTAGGTGAGGTGGCCGGTGATGTCACAGAGAGGGTGTGTGCCGGACTGTGGAACAAAATAAACTGTGCTGCAGCCTTGTGTGTCAGCAATACACACTCCAGCGCTGAAGAACAGAATCAACACTGTGTTCAAACACCAGCCCAGCCTCCTTCAGTGATCTAAGAGCGCAGGCTTTCAGTATAGATTCCTCCCTCCCAGTCCCTCAGCTCTAACCACCAGACCACACTGCCTCCCTCCCTCCCAGTCCCTCAGCTCTAACCACCAGACCACACTGCCTCCCTCCCTCCCAGTCCCTCAGCTCTAACCACCAGACCACACTGCCTCCCTCCCTTCCAGTCCCTCAGCTCTAACCACTAGACCACACTGCCTCCCTCCCTCCCAGTCCCTCAGCTCTAACCACTAGACCACACCGCCTCCCTCCCAGTCCCTCAGCTCTAACCACCAGACCACACTGCCTCCCTCCCTCCCAGTCCCTCAGCTCTAACCACTAGACCACACTGCCTCCCTCCCTCCCTCAGTCTAACCACTAGACTGCCTCCCTCCCAGTCCACTAGACCACACTGCCTCCCTCCCTCCCAGTCCCTCAGCTCTAACCACTAGACCACACTGCCTCCCTCCCTCCCAGTCCCTCAGCTCTAACCACTCCCAGTCCCTCCCTCCCAGTCCCTCAGCTCTAACCACCAGACCACACTGCCTCCCTCCCTCCCAGTCCCTCAGCTCTAACCACCAGACCACACTGCCTCCCTCCCTCCCAGTCCCTCAGCTCTAACCACTAGACCACACCGCCTCCCTCCCTCCCAGTCCCTCAGCTCTAACCACTAGACCACACTGCCTCCCTCCCTCCCTCAGCTCTAACCACTAGACCACACTGCCTCCCTCCCTCCCAGTCCCTCAGCTCTAACCACTAGACCACACTGCCTCCCTCCCTCCCAGTCCCTCAGCTCTAACCACTAGACCACACCTGCCTCCCTCCCAGTCCCTCAGCTCTAACCACCAGACCACACTGCCTCCCTCCCTTCCAGTCCCTCAGCTCTAACCACTAGACCACACTGCCTCCCTCCCTCCCAGTCCCTCAGCTCTAACCACTAGACCACACTGCCTCCCTCCCTCCCAGTCCCTCAACTCTAACCACACTGCCCACACCCTCCTCCCTCAGCTCTAACCACCAGCTCTCAGTTCTCTAACCACCAGACCACACTGCCTCCCTCCCTCCCAGTCCCTCAGCTCTAACCACCAGACCACACTGCCTCCCTCCCTTCCAGTCCCTCAGCTCTAACCACTAGACCACACTGCCTCCCTCCCAGTCCCTCAGCTCTAACCACTAGACCACACTACCTCCCAGTCCCTCTCTCTCACACTGCTCCTCTAACCCTCCCTCAGCTCTAACCACCAGACCACACTGCCTCCCTCCCTTCCAGTCCCTCAGCTCTAACCACTAGACCACACCGCCTCCCTCCCAGTCCCTCAGCTCTAACCACCAGACCACACTGCCTCCCTCCCTTCCAGTCCCTCAGCTCTAACCACCAGACCACACTGCCTCCCTCCCTTCCAGTCCCTCAGCTCTAACCACCAGACCACACTGCCTCCCTCCCTCCCAGTCCCTCAGCTCTAACCACCAGACCACACCGCCTCCCTCCCTCCCACTGCCACACTCCCCCTCCCTTCCAGTCCCTCAGCTCTAACCACCAGACCACACTCCCTCCCACCTCCCTCCCTCCACACCAGTCCCTCAGCTCTAACCACTAGACCACACTGCCTCCCTCCCTCCCAGTCCCTCAGCTCTAACCACTAGACCACACTGCCTCCCTCCCTCCCAGTCCCTCAGCTCTAACCACCAGACCACACTGCCTCCCTCCCTCCCAGTCCCTCAGCTCTAACCACTAGACCACACTGCCTCCCTCCCTCCCAGTCCCTCAGCTCTAACCACTAGACCACACTGCCTCCCTCCCTCCCAGTCCCTCAGCTCTAACCACCAGACCACACTGCCTCCCTCCCTCCCAGTCCCTCAGCTCTAACCACCAGACCACACTGCCTCCCTCCCTTCCAGTCCCTCAGCTCTAACCACCAGACCACACTGCCTCCCTCCCTCCCAGTCCCTCAGCTCTAACCACTAGACCACACTGCCTCCCTCCCTTCCAGTCCCTCAGCTCTAACCACTAGACCACACTGCCTCCCTCCCTCCCAGTCCCTCAGCTCTAACCACTAGACCACACTGCCTCCCTCCCTCCCAGTCCCTCAGCTCTAACCACTAGACCACACTGCCTCCCAGTCCCTCAGCTCTAACTCACTGCTCCCTCCAGAGACACACTTGGCGGAGGGAGGGTCAGGGGTCGGTTGGTGATCTGGTGTGGATTGGAGCACCTCCCTCCCTCCCAGTCCCTCAGCTCTAACCACTAGACCACACCGCCTCCCTCCCAGTCCCTCAGCTCTAACCACTAGACCACACTGCCTCCCTCCCTCCCAGTCCCTCAGCTCTAACCACCAGACCACACTGCCTCCCTCCCTCCCAGTCCCTCAGCTCTAACCACTAGACCACACTGCCTCCCTCCCTCCCAGTCCCTCAGCTCTAACCACTAGACCACACTGCCTCCCTCCCTTCCAGTCCCTCAGCTCTAACCACTAGACCACACTGCCTCCCTCCCTTCCAGTCCCTCAGCTCTAACCACTAGACCACACTGCCTCCCCCAGTCCCTCAGCTCCCTCAGCTGCCTCCCTCCCTTCCAGTCCCTCAGCTCTAACCACTAGACCACACTGCCTCCCTCCCTCCAGTCCCTCAGCTCTAACCACTAGACCACACTGCCTCCCTCCCTCCCAGTCCCTCAGCTCTAACCACTAGACCACACTGCCTCC
>NW_024471773.1:23748-24000 GCF_017654505.1 Polyodon spathula | reverse complement strand
CTCCCTCCCAGTCCCTCAGCTCTAACCACTAGACCACACCGCCTCCCTCCCAGTCCCTCAGCTCTAACCACCAGATCACACTGCCTCCCTCCCTTCCAGTCCCTCAGCTCTAACCACTAGACCACACTGCCTCCCTCCCTCCCAGTCCAGCTCTAACCACCTAGACCACACTGCCGCCTCCCCTGCCTCCCTCCCTTCCAGTCCCTGAGCTTCCAGGGAGGGTAACCACTCGAGATTGGTACTGGTGGGGGA
>NW_024471773.1:0-23248 GCF_017654505.1 Polyodon spathula | reverse complement strand
CTACTGGCTTAAAATATACAGAAAGTAAATAATTAAGGTAGAAGTAGCAAATGTTTCTATACTCCACAGTGCTGATACAGTAGCATTACAATAAATACAATATATGAGCCTATATAGTTAGGAATTAGGAAGACAAATTATACATTTTAGTTGTAATGCAGGAGCTGTATGATTAAATGCATTACTGTTTTGGTTGTATGCATGGTGTTTTGGCTAATGAGATGCTGCAGAATCCTGATCCAGACAGTAAGTTTGGAGAGTGTGGGGGGAGTGTGGTGTTAGTCAGGCACAAGCTAGTGTAGCTCTCACTGTAGCGTTGCTGTTTAGAGGATAGCCACTGGATGAACTGATCACTGAAGCCCTTCCTGGACCAGGAGATGTGAGTGTTTGATTGTCTTGCTGGGCACTGCATATTAAAAAGTTCCCTTTCAATTCGAAGACGACCACCAATGACATTGTGTATTGGATATGCTTGCCCACTAGGTAGGTATTGCTGTGCTCTCTATACCAGAGCTGCTGATAGGCCCCTTCCTGGACGATGCACTCGGTCCCACCCACCGAGGGATTAAAACTGTCATCCTGAGGAAGTCATTTCTCTTTTTCCTTCTCAAAAAGGTATGGTAAGACCTCTATGTTGAGCTGAGCGTATCGATAGAATCGAGCCGAATTGAATCGATTGTATTTCCCTTGGATTTGGGCTGAAAGCTGGCTTACTGTTTTACCGGAATCAACGACTTTGAAAAGACAGAGCCTTTTTCCTTTCTGTCTTTCAGCGGCCTCCTCGCTTGCGTGGTAGGCCGTTCTTTGTATCATCGCTGTCGAGTAGATCTCGCCGGCTGCGTAGGCCCGTCCACCTCGTGAGTCTGGCCTTGTAAACAAACTATGTGCTTTCCCCTATCTATCTATCTATTCTACCATGGTTTTTGCTGTCTGCTTTGGCCCTCGTGTCCTCCTGGTGCACTCTACGCGCTGGCCAGGTGTGTGACCGTGCAGTTAGGGTAGGTACAACTGTGTAGCGGCCCTCCTGGTGAAATAGGCGATTTACACCTTTTTCCTTCAATAATTTAATTGTATAAATGAATGTATTTGTTTTGCGTGTGAATTAAGTAATTTCTAATACAACACTAGCAAAATGAACACAGCGTGATTCATTCTGGTGGAGCTTTAGGAAAATGGTGATGCTTGTGAATTTAATGCAAGGGAAATAAACGATTAATTCAGCCTTACTTGGGCTATTACTTAATTGAATATACTTTCAAACACACTTTTCATCAGTTTAAAACTTTAAAATGAAAATAATAACAACTGAGTAATAACTGAATAGGTTAAAGTTTAAAATATATATATAAAAATAAAAAGTAACTCTTAAATATAATTAGCTCGCTGAAACCGATCGCTTAGATTTTGAGCCCTGCGCCCTCTTCAGTTCCTGTTTGGTAGCACAACAACAAGCCATAATCCTTAGTACCGTACTAAAGCTGGGGATCAGCTAGTCCCCAACTTTGTTCTGCTTCTTTTTTCGTTGCAGTTGGTATTAAGTTAGTACACAGCTGGGGATGATCCCGAGGTAGTACCGTGCTAGCTGCTACACAACTTAGTACTAACTCTGCAAATTTGTTGCAATTGACAGAGACGCTGGTTCCTTTATTTCTCTGGCTGGCAACACAGGATTCACACATAGGAATAGAGCAACCATGGCAACCAGCACAGCATCAACCCCTGTGAACGGCGCTTTGAGGATGCACAGATAAAAACCAATGAGAACGGACAAACAGCAGGTCACATGGTACGGGAATACACAAACAAAAGTAAACAAGCAGTGGCAGAATACAGCGGCGAGGGAGCATGCAAACACAAACCGACAGCAGGGAATACAGTACATAACCACAGATGCATGGCTCACTACAATAACATGCAGGCAGGAGGAGGAAAATCCTGCCCCAATCTGATTTGAAATATGAGTGTGTAATATAGCAATTCCTTTATATAACTGTTACAACGGTAAAAACGTAGACATGTGTAGTGAAGTACAGTGAAAGCATAGGCTGTCCCAGCAAAACACAAAAGTATGGGACAAAAACACAAAATGAACAAGAAAATGCATTGATAAATATTCTTTGATTCTGAACTAGCTGGAAAGCAAAAGTATTATTCATTACATACCAGAGTTAAAATAAATAAAACTCCAAGGATTAAAATAACAATAAAGTGAAATATGACACTGCCAGCACACCCAGGAGCAGAACAGGCTGTTCTGTATCTAGGGACTTTAACACACGCACACACCCACACACTAAACTGAAATGGTGCAGACGTTCTTAGAAGAGGATAGATCATGTAACGGGGTGATTGTGCCAAACTTACCCCTGTCCACTATGCACTGGATACTTCACATAAATTAAAACCGACATCTGACACTAGCAGGCTGTAAATACAATGACTGCCATTTCCACAGCCAAGGTCATGCTTGACTTAATAATACCCTCCTAAAGAAAGACACGGCATTTTATAATCCCCAACCCCTCCTTCTCCTAACAGGATTCATTATTCAATAAACATTTACACCTGGAAAGAGTTTTATACAAATACTCTTATTCAACATTCAGAAAACGTTCAGATATTTTATGTTTAAACAGGCTTCTCATTTATGTGTACTTGTTTAACCTGCATGAATGCTGTCCTTGTTTACCAGACCTGATTGTTATATTATATTGTTTACTCGTTATTATCATTGTCACTATAATTTAGTCCTTATTTTCGGTAAAGCCTGAAATTGCATTTCCCTTCTCTTGGAAGATTACAGAAGACATGGCTATAACAAACCCTTGTTCCACATTGTGAAAGGGTGTGGGAAAACACAAGGCAGACACAAAGATCAATGATGAAACGGCAACGCAGGCGCCCAGATTTATTAGGCCGCACTCAGTTGGCAGGTGCTTCTGTGACAGTTCGGTGCACTTTACCAGCAATGGTATTGTGCCCCGTCTTCATAAAACACACACCAGGTGTGTCAACCAAAAACAAAAGGAAAACAAAACACTTTAAGGAAAAACTACAAAATAAAGTGTGCAGGTTTTTAAACGCGACTCATTGCTCCCTCTAGCGGTGGAAGCCCCAAAAATCAGGCACTGCTCTATAACCTCTCGTGCGCTCAGTGAAAAAGTAAATAACCGGTGTGTGGCTTGCTTGCACCACCAGGTCTGTAGATCTCACGCTTGAGCTGCCGCACGGTCTCCTCGACTCACTGCTCCAAAGTTTCCAGTTTCACTTTAGTGTCAGGATTCCGCCTTGAAATCACACTCCACCATACTTCCTGCTTGAGCCAGAGAGGATACAAAACTGTGCCTTTTTTATTTAGTAATTCCCCCTGTATAGTCCCACCCCCCCAGCCAATGACAGAGCGTCCGCCAGTGTCTTCCCAGCTGATAACCTGTCAACAAGACATTGCCTGACAGCGTGGGAATACATGGGGTGTTCCAACTCCCTACAAACTCACGCATGTGCTCAACGGCCAGTCCAGATCCCTCCCCTCTCGCACACATGTATAGCTATGGCAACTTCAGTAGGAAAGCGCCCTAATCTAAATACAGCAATACACCGTCATGTCAAACACACTTGATCAACCGCATGCACAATACATAATAAATCATGTCTCTCATCAACAGTAGAATAACAAACACAAGAGAAAGAGAAGATGACTGCCAAATCAATACTTTTAGGAAAGTATACAAGAGCCATCGTGAGGGAGAATGAGCGGACAGCATCTGAGGGACATTTCTACTGCCATCTAGTGTTTTGTGATGTGAGTGGGCAACCTCAAGGACCCTAGTGCCTATTAAAGGCATAGAGGGATCTACGACATTAAGTCGGTAGAACCTGGTAAATGTATGCAGGGTAGTCCAGCTAGCCGCAGTACATATATCAGTCAACGTGGCACCTCTGAAGAGGGACCATGACGTGGCCGCACCCTGCATTGAATACACGGTCAACCTCCCATGTGGGGGAAGACCGGCATTAGTATACGCAGTCAAAACCATGTCCACAATCCAATGGGACAGTAGCTGCTTAGAGAGGGCTTGACCTCGGGTCCGTTCACCATGACAGACGAAGAGCTGGTCAGACTGACGCAGCGCTCTCGTCCTATCCACATAGCATCTCAATGCCTGAACTGGGAAGAGAGAATTTAGTCTCTTGTCCCACTCTTCTGAAAGGGAGGGGGGTGGAAAGCTAGTTCCACTGACTGATTCAAGTGAAAAGCTGTAATCACGTTGGGGAGGAAAGCAGAGTTTGTGCGCAATGATGCAGATTCCATCGTCCCAAAAGTGTATACAGAAACTGTGCACGGACAGTGCCTGTAGCTCACTGACCCATCGACGCCTAGTGGACCTCCGCAGCTGCAGAGGGAGAACCACAAGAGGCAATGGGTCATCTCTACCATGGTGAAGAGATCGAATTGGGCTCTGTGCCCAGATCAGCAGCCAAAAGGCTATGTGGTGTAACCCTGGGGACCGAAGCCCTCCCTGGGTGGTTCACGTATGAAAGCTACTGACATGTCCGTGCGGACAAGGACATGTTTGTTGCGGAGCATGGAGAGCAAATTGAGCGCGAGGTGGACGGCTCTCGGCTCTAGCAAGTTTATGTGCGGGACGTCCAGCAGCCTGACCAGGATCCACAGACCCCTCTTCCTGTCCAGACCGCCCCCCCAACCGGAGTTGGATGCCTCCGCCAGCTTGTCGCGCTTTGGGTGTAGCCGAAAGGCATTGAGCCATGCTTGAAGGGGGCACGTGGAGTAACCCCAGTTGAATGGCTGAGGACGCAGCGGCCATCGGACCCAGTAGTTTCTGGCACAACACTAATTGCACTGTGGAACCTGGTTGAAACAAACAGTCATCCTACAGGTAGGCTCGCATTGCAAGGGAATCCAGCCGGAGACCCAAATAGACCGTACTCCTGCACTGGGGTTAATTGGCTTTGAGGGGACCTAGCCTTGACAGATGCTCCGTCACAGTGGCTGTGTGGGCCACTGCTCCTTCCTGGGACTGGGAACAAACTGGAACCCTGAAATCTGTAGCAAGGTGCCCGAAACTGCACATAGCTCTGAAGTAATCGGCTAGGGAAGGGTAACCGAGCGTAGCGTGCTGTCCAGGTAGGCCGTCAAAAGGTCTTCTATGTTAGCCATGAGTGGAACTTGCCATTTAAATGTGAGGTGCTAAAAAGTAGACAAACTTCCCTGCTAATGCTTTGAGAGTCATCTCTCCTCCTCTTCTCTCTCCAGCTCTCAGAGACGTACGGCAATGTGTTCACCTTCCACATGGGTCCCAAGAAGTACGTGGTTTTGACAGGCTATGAGGCGGTCAAGGAGGCTCTAGTAACCCAAGCAGACGACTTCTCAGAGAGAGGCCAGACGCAAGTTTCAGAAAACTTCTCTAAAGGCGGGAATGGTAAGAGAGACTTTCCTCCAGAGTCCCTTCATCTAGAACTGCAGCAGGAATGGCTGGTTCACAGGTGACAGTCAGTGGCGTTGATTGGGCTAATTTACCATTCCAATTGAAACAATAGAAACAAACAGCTTTGTGTTGATTGGTGCTTTCAGTTTAGCCTCTGTGGAGAGCACCAATCATCCAGGCAGTGGTTTCTTCAGTCGTTTCAATTGAAATGGTGCATTAGACTTTTGACACCATTTGACTCAAGTCAATAAGGTCTATTTCTGAGATTTGAAGACTTGCATCGGTTTCTTTCAGCTTGTCCTGTTCTAGCTGACACTCCATCAGTTCTCTTAACTATTGGATTTTTCTTGTTTAGATTCACTTGGTATCATTTTCTCTTTCAGTCATCACATCCATTTATTAAAACGTATTATTTTAAAACACCAAAGCTCAACAGAGCTCTCAGAATCATGGCTAACCTCCAAGTCCATCTGGGTTTGTAAACTAGAGCAGTGTTTCCCAACCCTGGTCCTGGGGACCCCCTGTGTCTGCTGGTTTTCATTCCAACTGAGCTCTCAATTACTTAAATTACTTAACTAGACCCCTAATTGAACTGATAATTTGCTTAATTAGATCTTTTTATTCAGTTCTTGAACAGTTGCGTATTTCAAGTTTGCTGTAACATTTTTATAAGTAACTTGAACTCTGTTTCCTGCAGGTATTATCTTCGGTAAGGGGGAGTCCTGGAAGGTGATGCGTCGATTCACCCTCTCCACTCTGCGGGACTTTGGGATGGGGAAGAAGACCATTGAGGATCAGATCATCGAGGAGTCCCAGAGACTGGTGGAGGTCTTCCAGTCCCACAAAGGTGACAACCAAACCAAGAGCAGAGATAACAAAGGGTTGACCCTCAATGGGCACAAAACACAGACCAGACCCAGATTCTGCAGCTGTATGTTTCCTCCCAAGCCTGTTAGTTAGAAAGTTTCACATTCTGCTCTGCTCTCTTCTGTTGTGACTTTATCTTATTTTAAAGTAAAACTGAAAGTCAAGCAGACTAACTTTTCAGCCAGTGTTACTGCTTTTTTGTAGTGCCATGAAAATACTTTCTTCTGAAGAAGGTGCTAGCAGAAGCGTTTTTCTACTTGCCTTTGTTTTCTTATAGTTTCTTATGATTCTTAAGCGTTTGAAGTTAACAATGGCTTTTCTTGTTTTCCCCACTCTAAGGAAAACCCTTTGACCCCAAAATCATCATCAACTCTGCTGTCTCCAACATCATCTGCTCCATCGTGTTTGGAGACCGCTTCGACTACAGCGACGCACAGTTCCTGAATCTGCAAAGCGTTCTAAACAAGAATGTCAGTCTGATTGTGAGCCCCAAGACACAGGTACAGAGTAGTGGTTCGACCTCCTGATTTATAAAACTGGAGTCACATTAGTGAAATCTCCCAGAACCACAGTGTAGAATTGTTTTAAATCCATATTGTTTGTAAAATCTATTTATTAAAACTGAAGAAACCATGTGTCTTATTCATTGTTTATAAAACCCTCTTCTATACTTGGGGGTTCATTTGGTACCAGATCTCATAGGTGGGGGAGGTGGGGGGGGGGGGGGGGGGGGGGGGCCTTATTATATTATTATTATTATTATTATTATTATTATTATTATTATTATTCTACGTGTAAGTATTTAATAGTATATATATAATTTACAAATTAATGTTTTCTTTCAAAAGTGCCAAACTTATGCAAGTGATTTATTAATATAACAAAACTAAGCCACTAACTGCAAGTATTTGTTTTGTTTACTTGTGTGGGTAATATACCATTAAGAGAATCAATCTAGTTTTTGTCCCTGTGTGTGTCTCTGTATAGAGTTGTATGAACATGCAGTTTTGCACATCGCTGCTTGTATGCAGATAGTTTAGTAAAATAACCCACCTACACGTCCATTGAAAGTGAACTCGCTTGTATTCATGCAACCCGCGCCTTCTAGGCCTTCCGGAGTGACGACAGGTTTTTTGATGTTTTGAGGTGCAATTTTTTTATATTCTTACCATAGATGTCGCATTCTGAAATATTCATTACAGTACACTTTGTCATTTGTTATGTGTATATATTTAATTTTTACATACGGTTCTTCATTTGAAAACTGTAATTCTTGCCTGTCAGACAAAAAGGTACTGAATCCAGTGCGATCGGCACAAATGAACCCCTGTATATACTGATACAATCGTCCTGATACAGATACAGCTGGTCCAACCCCCTCTTCCTCCTTGTCTTTCAGCTGTATAACATGTTTCCTTTCTTGGGCATCTTCCTGTCTGATCACAAGAAGGTTCATACAAACAGAATAATGCTGCAGGGGTACTTTAGAAACATATATAGGGATCGTAAAGACACTGTGGACAGCAGTGACCTGAGGAGCTTCATCGACACGTTCATCTCCAGGCAGAGAGAAGAGGTAATATCAGCACAGCAGAGCCTCACTATCAGGGACTGGAAGGGAACAACAGATTTTAGGCTTGTAAAGAAAGGCTTTTTTTTAGTGTGTAGGATTTAACTTTTTATTCCCTGTTTTTAACAGTAGTCTTGTGAAGGTGCTTTGTTACAATGTCATTGCTGTAGATTTACCTGCACAGTTTAGCACAGAATGCTTGAAGTTACCTTGGAAAGGAGTTGTCACTGATGCCCTTCATTGCTTTACAGGAGGCCAGAAACTCCAACAAGTATTTCCACGAGGAAAACATGGCTGCCACCGTGGGGAACCTGTTTGCTGCAGGGACTGAGACCACCTCTACCACCCTGCGCTGGGGGCTGCTGTTCATGATGAAGTACCCGCACATTCAGGGTGAGTGAGGGGATACCCCCACTTTTTTGAGAGGAGAGACCCCCACTTTTCTCCTCCATCTTCCCCCCCCCTTCCCCCCCCCCCCCTCCTAAGAAGAGGAAGAGCCATCGCTCTCATAGATCGGAGAGCTCTGAGCACCTGGATAAGCTCTGGGAGGCAGTCTCCCAACAGGGAAACATGTTAGCGGAGCAGTTGCGCGACCACATTGCTACACAGGCTCCCTCTGCACCATTACAGGCACAGGGAGGAGAAGAAGCAGAGTGGCAGCAAGAGGATCTGCTGTCTATCGCTGCTTCTGAGGAGGCAGTCGATCAAGAGTTCCCCTCTGAGGAGGGTGACTCAGATGGAGCAACACCAGTAGCGCATGTGATTATCAGCAGAGCTTTTGCCACTGATTTTTGAATTTTCCATGGCCTGTAGATGACAAGCAGGAACATTTTTCCTCTTTGAGGTGCATTCATCCTGGGGTCACCAGGCGACAGCACCTGCTGCTCCACGTTCTTTGGGAATGCTGTACAGCCTGCATGAGGCAGAAAAAAACTGGCATGGCTGATTTTCCACTAGTAGATGCCACTATCGCATCATTGGGGCAAGCTGCAAAGATAGTGCTTTTTAAATAAAGATGCTTCCTGCCCGAATAAGCAGTACAGGGTTTCTGAGAGTATGCTGAAAAAGGTTTACTCGTCTGGTGATTTTGCTGTGCAGTTGGGTAATTATAATAGCATCTTGGTGGCTTACCAGAGCTTTTTGAAGTCTCTTAAAGAAAGTCACAGACACACACCACAGCAGCTCGAGGAACTGTGGCTGGTGAATAAGAACCTGCTCTGTGTATCAAAATTCAACAGTCAGGCAGTGGATAGAACCTGGTTGCTTTCTTAGCTGCAAGATGTCAGCTCTGGCTGTCTTTGGCACGCATAGCGGATGGTGATAAGGCACCATTGCTGGATGCTCCCAGTACTCCAGGACACACTTTTGGTTCTGCAGTAGATGAGGTGCTGCAGCGCTCTCATCGGGTGCAGGAGTCTATGAAGGATCTGGTGCACCTGCTTCCAAAGAGGCCACCTCCAGTACGTAGACCAGCCCCAAACTGGAGACCAAGGTTCCAGCAGCCTCAAAGACCGGCACAGCCGGCTCCTGCTAAAGCCAGAGGGGGTTTTCACAACCGACCCGTGGCTGTGTGAAGAGGAAACTTCAATAAATCCGCCAGCAAGCACAAAGGCAAAAGCCTCGGGTAAAGCAGCAGCCCTAGCAATTTGCTGCCACAGACCCAGGGCCCTTTTATCAGGGAGTCACCTGGAGTACTGGCATCAATGCACCTTGGACACATGGGTGTTCAAACCTCTTCCTATCAGTAATTGCAGTGTGTTTGTAAATCCTCCCTGTTAATAGACAAAGTCCAGGAGGAAATTGAGCGTGTGATTGGGAGGGAGCGCCCCCCGCAGGCCGAGGACAGGAAGAGCATGCCCTACATGGACGCCGTGCTGCACGAGATCCAGAGAGTGGGCAATGTGGTGCCCATGAACCTGCTGCACGAGACAACAGGGGACACCACCTTCCGGGGGTACAGGATACCCAAGGTGAGACTGAGACAGAGTGTATAGGGGTGGACTGGTCCACAACTTCATCATGCAAATTCCTGTTCAAATGGAAAACATACAGACTAATAAACAAAGGACTGTTTGAGGCCATTGGTTCCTCAATGTCCAACTTCAGACACTCATCATGTAATGTAATGCTCCCTCGTTATTTTGCTATCTGATTTGTACATCAGAAAATCATGAATATTGAAAACATTGAGCTAAACTTAACCCTTTGCTATTTGCATCTCAAACCAGCAAGCCTCTTTGTAACCCTAACGCTCTGCCATTCCCATCTTCACCCCCCCCCCCCCCCCCCCCCCCCCCCCCCCTTCCTTTATTTGTTTGGAAAGTGATAGCTTCAAGGGTGGAGATAGATAGGGGAGGCAGTGTGTTCTGCATTTTGAAGAGGCTTATTCATAAGTACACTGGGTTCATTCCTAGAGTATTACTCCTTCTGGAATGAGCTTTTGACAAAAGCAAGGTTGCCGCTTATTTCTGTGTGTCCCCCAGGGTACCCCGGTGATCCCGCTGCTCTCCTCCGTGCTCTCTGATAAGACACAGTGGGAGACCCCTCACCAGTTCAACCCCAACCACTTCCTGGACGCGCAGGGCAAGTTTGTCAAGAGAGACGCCTTCATGCCCTTCTCAGCAGGTCAGTGTGTCAGAGAGAAGGGACCAGGTTAGACAGGATTGGGGCTAACCCTCCTCCACCCCGGCATTTTAACAGCAAAGGGAACTGCTATCAATAGAGGTGCAACCAGCAACCAGTTTCCAAATGGAATATAGAACAGGTAACAATCGCTACGAAGCCTTCAGATTCAGATGAAAACATGTTTTCCATTTCAGGATACAAACCAGTATGTTACTGGCCTACAGCTACTTTACTAATCCTGAAGTCTCTGTGTGTGGTGCAGTGTGTGAGTGTTGCAGTACGAGTCAGTAATCCTCTAACCCCCCCCCAGGTCGGAGGGTGTGTCTTGGAGAGACCCTTGCCAAGATGGAGCTCTTCCTCTTCTTCACCATGCTCCTGCAGAAGTTTCACTTCCGCCCGCCCCAGGAGGTCAGCCCTGAGCAACTGGACCTCACCCCCACCCCTGGAATCACCTCCAGCCCCCAGCCCTTCCAACTGTGCGCCCTGAGCCACTGAGAGACCCTGTGACACTGCGACCCTGCCTTACTGCATCTGCTAGACCTTACTACAGCCACTGACCCCTCACACTGGACGCTATTGAAATGAGGGAGTCAATTCATTACAATTTTTGATCGGTTAATTTATTGGCATTAGAAAACGGTTCAGTACAGTCGGCCAATCAGCTTCCAGTTCTAGCAGGCTCTAATAGACAGTAGATGCCCGCTGGAACGTCTCGACGCCAACTCAGAATCAAATTTAAAATCAATCCATGCACGTGGTGGCTTTTTTCTTTTTGACTTGCTGTATTTTTAAATGTAGTTCATCTATTGGACAGTAAATACTAAACAAAGACACAATTGGTCAAAATTAATTTTATTATCCATCAAAACCAGCCAATCAATACTTTGTATTGACAAAAGCAACCAATCTTGGACCTGCAACTGCAGAGAGTCAATCACAGTTGGTCAGCTCGACAGGAGCACAGACCCAGCATCTTTGAACAACAACAAAGCGAGATGCGGACAGTTCAGTAATATTGCTCCAAGAGAAAGGCTTTAGCTGAAGGTAGAAACATGGTGAGTTGGGAGGCTTTTTAGAGTGGTATTTAATGAGAGATTGTATTGGTAGTTCAGACTCTGTTTAATGAGAGATTGTATTGGTAGTTCAGACTCTGTTTAATGAGAGATTGTATTGGTAGTTCAGACTCTGTTTAATGAGAGATTGTGTTGGTAGTTCAGACTGTGTTTAATGAGAGATTGTGTTGGTAGTTCAGACTCTGTTTAATGAGAGATTGTGTTGGTAGTTCAGACTCTGTTTAATGAGAGATTGTGTTGGTAGTTCAGACTCTGTTTAATGAGAGATTGTGTTGGTAGTTCAGACTCTGTTTAATGAGAGATTGTGTTGGTAGTTCAGACTGTGTTTAATGAGAGATTGTATTGGTAGTTCAGACTCTGTTTAATGAGAGATTGTATTGGTAGTTCAGACTGTGTTTAATGAGAGATTGTGTTGGTAGTTCAGACTGTGTTTAATGAGAGATTGTATTGGTAGTTCAGACTGTGTTTAATGAGAGATTGTGTTGGTAGTTCAGACTCTGTTTAATGAGAGATTGTGTTGGTAGTTCAGACTCTGTTTAATGAGAGATTGTGTTGGTAGTTCAGACTCTGTTTAATGAGAGATTGTATTGGTAGTTCAGACTCTGTTTAATGAGAGATTGTATTGGTAGTTCAGACTCTGTTTAATGAGAGATTGTGTTGGTAGTTCAGACTCTGTTTAATGAGAGATTGTATGGGTAGTTCAGACTCCATTGTACACGGGCTGTTCAGTAATTGTTCTGTTCATTCCTCAGGCAATGCTATGATTAAACTAAATGAAAACTCAGTTTTTCTCTTTTATATGTATGTCATCTTTTGGTTTTTTTATTTTAAATGTTTGACACTATTATCTTGGAACGTCTTTATTCCACGTAAAGGTACCTGATGAATCAGTACAAGTTCAACATTAATCTTGGTTTTAAGGTGTTTGTTTTTTTTTAAAGAAAAACTAATGGTATAAATAATGTTCTAATAGCGATAGTGCACTTTCGTTGATGGTTCTACTGTGTGATAGTTGCCCCTGACGTGGACCTGACCCCGGCCTCTGTCCTACCCACCACCCCCCTGAACCCCACCCCCACCCCCGGGGCCGGCTTCCCCTCTGAGGCACTCAACGAGCCCAAGAAGAAGCTACACCTTACACAACACAACGTGGTTCGGTTGTTTTGTTTTGTTTTTTTTAATACAGCGCATCTTTATTGGACCAAAGGGAGACACAATATGTATGCAAACTATCAGGTAGTGGTATACTGTTACCGTTGGAACAGAACGCTTTTCTGCTATCGTCCATGCAAAATGCCTTTGTTTCTTCTTAAAGTACATTTGTCCCGATGAAGAGACCTATTCTGTAATCCAGAAACTTCATGTAGACCCCAGATGAACGCAATAATAAAATGTCCAGAAACAAACCTGTGATAGTGCAGTCACAGTAAGCCAGCCACCCACATACTCACTCCCACACTGTCTTCATCCTCTGGTAAATCCACACCTTTTCCCCTGGTGTGCAGGTTTTAGTGATGGTGTCCAGGTCACGGTCAGCAGAATCAATCGAAACAGCAGAAGAGCTGCCTGGCTTTGTGTTTGGAGCTGCTCTGCACACAGGCTAAGACAAGCTGACAGCTTTGTGGAAAGCAGCAATACAGCACAACAGCAAGCAGCAGTTTCTTTATTTCAATTGTGATGGCAAATTGACTCACATGGGTGCTCACTGAGGAGAGCTCCAGCAGAATAATTGCTTTTGTGCACTTCAGTATATAATGACAGAGTTGACGTGATCAAACCAGAACAAAAATATAAACGCAACATGCAACAATTTCAAAGATTTTACTGAGTTACAGTTCATATAAGGAAATCAGTCAATTGAAATAAATTCATTAGGCCCTAATCTATGGATTTCACATGACTGGGAATACAGATATGCATCTGTTGGTCACACAGTAGTGATGGTGGTGGATGAATGGCACGATGATGGGCCTCAGGATCTCGTCACGGTATCTCTGTGCATTCAAATTGCCATCGATAAAATGCAATTGTGTTCGTTGTCCGTAGCGTATGCCTGCCCATACCACAACCCCACCGCCACCATGGGGCACTCTGTTCACAAACCGCTCGCCCACACGACGCCATACACGCTGTCTGCCATCTGCCCGGTACAGTTGAAACCGGGATTCATCCGTGAAGAGCACGCTTCTCCAGCGTGACAGTAGCCATCGAAGGTGAGCATTTGCCCACTGAGGTCGGTTACGACGCCGAACTGCAGTCAGGTCAAGCCCCTGGTGAGGATGACAAGCACGCAGATGAGCTTCCCTGAGATGGTTCTGACAGTTTGTGCAGAAATTCTTCGGTTGTGCAAACCCACAGTTTCATCAGCTGTCCGAGTGGCTGGTCTCAGACGATCCCACAGGTGAAGAAGCCGGATGTGGAGGTCCTGGGCTGACGTGGTTACACGTGGTCTGCGGTTGTGAGGCCGGTTGGACGTACTGCCAAATTCTCTAAAACGACGTTGGAGGCGGCTTATGGTAGAGAAATTTCTCTGGCAACAGCTCTGGTGGACATTCCTGCAGTCAGCATGCCAATTCCACACAACCTCAGAACTTGAGAAATCTGTCTGCACATTTTAGAGTGGCCTTTTTGTCCCCAGCACAAGGTGCACCTGTGTAATGATCATGCTGTTTAATCAGCTTCTTGATATGCCACACCTGTCACGTGGATGGATTATCTTGGCAAAGGAGAAATGCTCACTAACAGGGATGTAAACAAATTTGTGCACAAAATTTGAGAGAAATAAGCTTTTTGTGCGTATGGAAAATTTCTGGGATCTTTTATTTCAGCTCATGAAACATGGGACCAACACTTTACATGTTGCGTTTATATTCTTGTTCAGTGTATAATCGCAGAGACAGGAGACAGGAGACAGGGAAAAACCAGTAACTGATAATTACAACTTTCCTGTTGTTAGCTAGGGTGTAGTAAGTAACTGAAGTTAAGTGTTTTGTGTGTTGGAAGAACCATAATTCAAAGCCTGTTTGTTTGAACTGTGAACTTTTACCACCTACACAGACCATGCTACCGCACTAGACAGTACAACCTTGTGGTTTTTTTTTCTCCTGTTGACACCAATGTTGAGTCACACTCAATATAGAGACCACGATCTGCAATACTTCTCTATAACACAACATTGTGTGTTACTGCAGACTACCTGAACACATGACCCCATAGTGATAGTGTGTTACTGCAGACTACCTGAACACATGACCCCATAGTGATAGTGTGTTACTGCAGACTACATGAACACATGACCCATAGTGATAGTGTGTTACTGCAGTCTACATGAACACATGACCCCATAGTGATAGTGTGTTACTGCAGACTACATGAACACATGACCCATAGTGATAGTGTGTTACTGCAGTCTACATGAACACATGACCCCCCTCATCCTCGTTGTTTCTGCAGTCATATTGTGCCCATCCTTCCGAGGCACACTCCCACGCCGGCTCGTTCTCCTAAAAGCGCAGGTCGTCCGCTTCCCTGTCCAAATCAGGCTGTGGCTCTGAGGGCGTCATGCACTGGAGCTGCCAGGCCCATGGAGTCAGAGCAGCACCTCAGTGTCTGTCAGGTCCCAGGAGTCATTGCAGACTGTGATAAACCTTCATGGTAATAACAGTCAGCTAGAACTCAAGAGCAGCTCCTGAGCACCTATACTAGTGTATTGGCACAGGCTTATCAACACAGACTGGATTAAGAGGCTCCTGAGCTCATATAATAGTGAATTGACACAGGCTTATCAACACAGACTTGAGTAAGAGGCTCCTGAACTTATGTGATAGTGTATTGGCACAGGCTTATCAACACAGACTTGAGTAAGAGGCTTCTGAGCTCATATAATAGTGTATTGACACAGGCTTATTAACACAGACTGGAGTTCAACCAGATTTTCTGAAGCAAGTAAACAAAAGAAAAAGATTTGAGCAAACTATATGATGAAAAGTTGATGCCCATGACCTATAATGTATAATATAGTGCAGATTAGGAAATACACTAGCAAGGAACAGTTCATTGAAATTGGATAAGTGGTATTTAAGACCTTCATTAGGTAAGCAAATGAGATGTTAGTATCAGGGTATAATAAAATGACTGATTTGAAGTATGTGGAATAACTTGTGATCTCAAGATGCATGTAACAATGTAATTGTGACAGACAGCAGGACGGATGTACAGACAGAGTCACGTCCCTACAGCCCACAATCTGATACTCCCAATGCGTTTCACCAGGGTGGGGGATAATACGCTGTCAGTGTTGCAGCTGCTGGGTCTGGTATTACACAGCCTCTCTTTGCACTCTCTCTCTCTTTGAACTCTACCTGCATGTGACAGTCACACTCACAGTGCACTGGGGCAAAGGAACCAGCACTGACCTAACTGAACAAACTCACTGGAGTCAGTGTTTAATGATCTAAACACAGTGGCTTGAAGCACCTGCCATATGCTGCCCACACTTCTGTGTTAGGAGCTGTCCCTCGAACAACAGTTTGGTATGCAAATAAAATGCATTCAACAATATATACCAGCTGCATCTCTGCCAGGATTTACTGTAGTAATCTTTTATAAGGGGGACCCATATTGTAAAATATGTTCTGTTTTCTCACACAGAAAGGAAGGCCATTCCATTTTTGAATAGAGGTAGCTTTAGTACTCAGCCCTTCATCCTGTTAATAACTTGCATTCAAAAACAGCTGAATAAACATAAGAATTAGCAAAGCTTCTCATTCCTAACTACAGTATAGGGTCTCTATTACAGTATTTATAGCAACTTATTCAGCAGTTTCCTTTCATTCAAGGTTTATGAAGGGCTTAGTGCCCTACCTGTGCCCTACCTGTGCCCTACTGGGGTAAAGTTAACAGCAGCCTTTGTTATGAAGTTTATCAGTGGAGTTATTGACTGTGTGAAAGGTAGGTTAGGAGACAGTGGGTGTGCTTATTGTGTCAGGTCTCTATGATCCCGCCCTCTGCACTAGGTGAAAGGATACAGACTGTAGAGTTACAGTAGTTTTTGCTCACACAGTAATTCATCGTGTTGATGCAAGTCCTCCCTGTCCCTGTGTGTAGAATGGGACCATGTTAAGTCTGCTCAGTATCTATGCGTCACTGTGTTATATACACATATTTTGTTTTGTTTCTTTCTTGACAGGGCAGCTTTTCGTACTGTAGAGAGTCCACGTGAACAGTTTGAAAAGAACCGGTTTGCTGTTTAACGTGCTGGAATGGCATGGTTCAGTCCATTTCAAATTTCAATTTCAAAATGACACCATTCAGTATCTTCACTCAAAGCTCTTTGGGACTCGCCTCCGAACTGAATAAGTCAACTATCCATGCTTTACAACTGTCCATGCTTTACAACTGTCCATGCTTTACAACTGTCCATGCTTTACAACTGTCCATGCTTTTCAACTGTCCATGCTTTTCAACTGTCCATGCTTTACAACTGTCCATGCTTTTCAACTGTCCATGCTTTACAACTGTCCATGCTTTTCAACTGTCCATGCTTTTCAACTGTCCATGCTTTACAACTGTCCATGCTTTTCAACTGTCCATGCTTTTCAACTGTCCATGCTTTACAACTGTCCATGCTTTTCAACTGTCCATGCTTTTCAACTGTCCATGCTTTTCCACAATTACACCCTCCCCCCTCCCCACCCCCCTCCAAATTCTGACATGGACTGTCCTAGACATTGAAGTCACAGCTGCTTATTCTTCCTTTGTCATGCTGGAGCTTCTGATAATCTTGCTTTGTTTCCACAACCTTTGCAAAATGAGTCCAGCACCTGCTTCAGCATCTGTACAGAGCATCCAACTGCACCATTGGAGGATGGATGGTATGGAGGTACCAAAGTGGGTTTGATTGCATTCATTTTCAGGAATTAGGTAAATTTGACAGCAGTGAATTGAGGACTGTTGTCAGAGACCAATTCCTCCGGAAATCTGTAAGAAGAGAACAGGTTTAGAAGAATTTCCATGTTTTTTGTCATTCTAATTTGTGTCATGTGGAAAACTGCTAGCCATTTTAAGTGGCTGTCCACCAACACCAGAAAATAGTTCCAGTTCTTTTTGGCAAAATGGATATGAATTCTTTGCCATACTTGAATGGGCCATTTCCAGGGATGTAAGGGCGCTGCAGGTGAAGCATGATCCGTACTGCCATGCAAACATTCAATTTCCTCTGTCCTTATCCAACCAGTGGCACCAGAAACAGCTTTGGGCTAAATCTTCATACGACACATTCCAGGATGCTTTTCATGGAGATTATCTAGCAGTTCTCTGCTTTGTGATTTATCTTCTCTAGGGCGCGGTGCAGGCTCTCAACATCTCCCTAATGTCCCA
This sequence comes from Polyodon spathula, assembly GCF_017654505.1. Lineage (NCBI taxonomy): Eukaryota > Metazoa > Chordata > Actinopteri > Acipenseriformes > Polyodontidae > Polyodon > Polyodon spathula. The sequence goes on along the minus strand of NW_024471773.1, from coordinate 5,288 downwards.
ATTATTGTGCATGAACCTGTATTCAGACAATGTTACTCTGATTCTGTAATGTCCCAGTCTGTTTCACACTTCATCACGCTGCTCTGTGGTGCTGGCGGTGAGCAAGATGTCATCTATCTAGGAAACATTCTACATTATCAAGATGTGGTAGTATTTGATCCAGCACTGACTGAAAGACTGAATTAAAAAACAGATGAATAAAAGGAAAAATCAGCAAAGCTGCTCATTCCTAACTGCAGTGTAGGGCCTCTATGACAGTATTCATAGCAACTTATTCAGCAGTTTCCTTTCATTCAAGGTTTATGAAGGGCTTAGTGCCCTACCTGTGCCCTACCTGTTTTAAAGTTAACAGCAGCCTTTGTTATGAAGTTTATCAGTGGGGTTACTGACTGTGTGAAAGGTAGGTTAGGAGACAGTGGGTGTGCTTATTGTGTCAGGTCTCTATGATCCTACCCTCTGCACTAGGTGAAAGGATACAGACTGTAGAGTTACAGTAGTTTAATGATTCAAATCAATGATTAATCTAATTGATTTCAATCCACTTCCATCAGGTCTTTGCTCACACAGTAATTCATCTTATTGATGCAAGTCCTCCCTGCCTCTGTGTGTAGAATGGGACCTAATGAATAAGTCTCCTCAGTATCTATGCTCTCCTGTGTTCTATATGCAGATTTTTGCATTTTTCTTGGCATGGCAGCTTTTCATTCTTTACAGAGTCCACAAAGAGTACAATAATAATAATAATAATAATAATAATAATAATAATAATAATAATAATAATAAAAACTATACAAGCATTCCCAGGGTATTATAACTGAACTGTATTATTACAAGCTCTGTACATTACATCAACTATACAAGCATTGCCAGGGTATTATAACTGAACTGTATTATTACAAGCTCTGTACATTACATTAACTATACAAGCATTGCCAGGGTATTATACCTAAACTGTATTATTACAAGCTCTGTACATCACATTAACTATACAAGCATTGCCAGGGTATTATAACTGAACTGTATTATTACAAGCTCTGTACATTACATTAACTATACAAGCATTCCCAGGGTATTATAACTCAACTGCATTATTTTGTAAATACATTAACAATATCATGTATTTTTTGCTTTTTTATCTAAGCAATTGATGGTGTCGATGTATCTCTCCATTTCTTTTTTAAACATAATAAAATGTGCTTTATCTTCTAACCATTTCATTTTATGAATATGGTATTTACCAACACATTATTCCTAGATGAATTAGGTATATAATAATATCCTGCTCCATGTCACAAGGTTTTGAAAAGTAAAGCAGAACATCAACAGCAAAAAATCTTACCTGCTTACACAATATTCTGCAAACCATTCCAAAAAATCAACAACCTTTACCTTGCTTGGCAAGAACCTGATGAAGTCCTTCTGAAGCCACGCCCACTGTGTGTGCCGCTCTATTTAAACACTGCCCAAACCCAGGAGCGTTATTCTGAACTCTGAGATAATTAACAGAGAGCCGAGGTGTCTGTGTTCCTGACAAACATGTCTGTGATTAGTCTGCTCCTAGCTCACACCTCCACTGTGTCTCTGGCTTTAGTTTTAACTGGTTTTATATTTTTATACTTTTACTGGAAATCCTCCAAGTCGTCTAATTACAGCTTCCCCCCCGGCCCGCCGGCTCTACCTGTTATTGGGAACCTGAACATTCTGGACCTGCACCGGCCGTACAAAACGTTGAGTAAGGTGAGTGGCACTGTGGACCAGGCAGGGCGTTAAGATCAGGATTTAAGTGGGTATTGTGGGTAGGTTTTTACAGATTTAACATCAGGGCTGTAGAACGAGAAACACGTCTATTTTATTGGCCTTAAGTTTAGATATTTTAGAAGTATTTTAGGCATCTGACTCTGGTTCCCTTAGCAATTAACTACAGTACTGTGTTAAAAACAATCGATCCCTGACTCTCTCTCCCTACTGTAAATGAACAATGCAAAATGCAGAACATACAGACTGACAAAAAGAACATGCATGGACACATTTAGTGCTGGGTTTGTTTTCTTTTACTATTTCTTGAATAATGTTGTATTGGCCTTCATTTAGAAGGGGATTGGTATTGTATTTAAAGAAGTGTTTTGTGCAGCTGCTCAGCAGTGAAATCAGCTGTCTTAGTGCCGATAACATCTGCCATTAAATATAACATGCAGGCAGGAGGAGTAAAATCATGCCCAATCTGATCTGAAATATGAATGTGTAATATAGCAATTCCTTCATACAACTGTTACAATGGTTAAAACATAGACATGTGTCGTGAAGTACTGTGTTAAAAACAATCGATTCCTGACTCTCCCTCCCTACGGTAAATGATCAAAGCAAAATGCAGAACATACAGACTGACAAAAAGAGCATGCATGGACACGTTTGGTGTTGGGTTTGTTTCTTTTAGTATTTCTTGAATTCTAGTTTACTGCAGCTGAGCCTCTCTGTGCTCAGCAAGGGTCCCCACAGCTCGACGTGATTAACTTTATTTCTTTATGTGCTGCAATGAAAATCTATTCAGACATTACATGAAGATGGGTTTGCTGTTTTTCCATCCCTAACCCTAACCCATCCTGTTCAAGTGCAGAGTAAACGCTCCCCAGTGTCCTGCGCTGTGGGTTCTTCACATACGCACTTACAGTAATGGGCTTACACGGGCTCTGTATTAATGTGTTACCTGAAACAACACTTCCATTTCATTAAGCATGAACAGCAGTTAATCAGCAACTCAGTTATGCATCTACTATGCAGTATTCCTTTAACAGCTTCTGTTTCCTGGAATAAAAAATAAATGACTTGCACTGGAGCTTCTGAGTTAAAAATCTTAGCAAGGACCTTAGACCTATCATGGGGTTTGTAAATAAATCTAGAACTTCAAACATGTAGTAAAACTTGAAATCTCAAATTTAGAAAAAACTAAAAAGTTTTGTAAATAAATATTTATTGTAGCGAGCTGTGTGGGTACTTGAAAGAAGATGCAGGAATCCAGGAAAAAGAACGTTTTTTATTAAACATGATCTGGCAGGTAAAACAGTACTCAGCAACATCAACAACACAAGGCTTACCACACTACTTATATACAACATGAATGGGCTTAGTCGTAACCCTAGTTCCAAATGGCAGGCTGGCACCATGCCAGCTGAGGGTCCCAAGGCGGGTTGGCACCATGCATGATGATGGTCCCAAGGTAGGATGTCACCATGCCAGCTGAGAGTCCCAAGGTAGGCAGGCACCATGCCAGCTGAGGTTCCCAAGGTGGGTTGGCGCCATGATAGCCGACCCATCAAATGACCTGTTAAAGAAATGAGAGACTCTTCTGTACAGTATGAGTGTTAGTTATTCAGACAGCATTTATTTAGGATATCTTTTAGTCATTTATAATTCTGTTATTTGAACAGATCTGGCACAGATTCACACTGTTATTTATTTACTGGTACAAATGAACAACTAGAAAAGAAACAAATGACAAGCCTTCTGCAGCTCCCTGGGCACAGGCCTGAATTAAAGCAACGTTTATGGCGCAGTCTTCATAATAATGTACCTGTAATCCAGGGCCAGACCTACACTAGCATTGTCGCTGGAGCTTCTTCTGCAGCTGAGCCTCTCTGCGCTCAGTTAGGGTCCCCACAGCCTTGTATCGGTGCAGTTTCTTGACTCAGTGCGACCTTCTTATTACTCACAATTCATTCAACACAGGTTCTGCTTGCTAACCGAGGGTTATAAGGTGGGCTGGCACCACGCCAGCTGAGGGTCCCAAGGTGAGCTGGCACCATGCCAGCTGAGGGTCCCAAGGTGGGTTGGCACCATGCCAGCTGAGGGTCCCAAGGTGGGTTGGCACCATGCCAGCTGAGGTGACGGTCACGTTGGTCCCTCAGCGCTGTCTGGGACAAATATTGCTCAGAAACAAAAGGAAGGAGATTTTATCTTCAAACTGGGAACTCTGGAACCTCTGGGAATGAACGTTGTATTCTAATAATCATGACACCATCCACAGAAGATTTGTATAATTACAATTCTTGAATAACAAGTTTACTTTACTGTGTTTATTTTTCTTTTTAAACAGCTGAAGAATGGCTTTTGCCCAAAACTAAATGAAAATAAAAGATTTTTTAATCTTTTTTTAACTTTTTGTGTATGTTTTTAAAAACCTTTTCTTTCATATGCCTTCAATTTTGTACATACGCACTCACACGCACACAGGGTGCATATGTCACATTTCTAAACTACACAACAGTAAGCTAGCCTATACCAAGTAGCATACAGCTGTGGCCAAAAGTTTTGCATCACCTAGAATTTGAAGTTTGCGACATCATTAAAATATATATATATATATATATATATATATATATATATATATATATATATATATATATATATATATATATATATATATATGAACATAATTTAAGACTTCTATTTAACATCATCTAATCAAAGAAACTACAAAATTATATTGCAAAAGTCTACTGGAAGCCATAATAGTAGTACAGTATTTCATGTTAGATTATGAAATGTCACATTTATAATTGGTACTGATAAATAAAAGACAAATGTCAAAAAATGCAGAATACGTTTTTAAAAAGCGTGGCTACCTGGCAATTGTTTCTTGATGGATCAAAAAAAAAAATATATAAAAACTGAAAGTACTCTTGCCCTGCAGCTCGTTCCAGCTGCTGACATCAAAAAAACACATGAAAAAACAAAGGCGATTCTGAGCAGCACACACATGACTAACATGAGAGCAACGGGCTGGCAGAGAGGAAAGTCCCTGTCATCCTCACAACATCCAGACAGAGGAAGAGTTTTAGGAGCAGCACACAAATGTTGGTAGTGCACGGAACACATTTTCTTAAAGTTGGTGGTGCACATGCACTACTGTGCACTACTGACGCTACGCCACTGTAATGAATGGAACATGCCACTTAAATTCAAAGTTCAAACAAGTAGACAAACTTCCCTGCTAATGCTTTGAGAGTCAACTCTCCTACTCTTCTCTCTTCAGCTCTCAGAGACGTACGGCAATGTGTTCACCTTCCACATGGGTCCCAAGAAGTACGTGGTTTTGACAGGCTATGAGGCGGTCAAGGAGGCTCTAGTAACCCAAGCAGACGACTTCTCAGAGAGAGGCCAGACGCACACCACAAACACTAGCTCTAGAGGCGGGAATGGTAAGAGAGACATGCCTCCAGAGTCCCTTCATCCAGAACTGCAGCAGGAATGGCTGGTTCACAGGTGACAGCCAGTGGTGTTGATTGGGCTAA
>NW_024471772.1:10810-17628 GCF_017654505.1 Polyodon spathula | reverse complement strand
TTTACCATTCCAATTGAAACAATAGAAACAAACAGCTTTGTGTTGATTGGTGCTTTCAGTTTAGCCTCTGTGGAGAGCACCAATCATCCAGGCAGAGGTTTCTTGAGTCATTTCAATTGAAATGATGCATTAGACGTTTGACATTATTTGACCCTCAGATCTATAAGGTCTGTTTCTAGCCTAGGTCTAGTTTGAACAACTAAATTTATTGAATACATTTTAACGGTAATATGAGTTTCATAGAAAAATAATCCTTGATATGCTTAAATATCAATTCTTTTGGAAAACACTGCATGAGATTTGAAGACTTTTTCATGAGTTGTTTTCAGCTTGTCCTGTTCTAGCTGACACTCCATCAATTCTCTTAACTAATGATTTGTTCTTGTTGTTTTAGAGTCACTTTGTATCATTGTGTTGAATGTTAGAAAACACCAAAGCTGGTGCACCAGAGTGTGACCAATGACCAGCCCCCCTCCACCACTCTGCCCCTAGAGGATGTAGGAAATACCTCATTGTTTTATGTGGTGGTTCTTACTGCTGTATTTCTACATCCACTATAGGCAGAATGTTGCAGAGGGACCAGTAGTCTAATATGTATGATAGGTGATCATTGATCTCTGTGTAATAAGATCAGGCTGCACACTGTAGTCTTGGACCAGGCTGCAGGCAGCATCCAGGTTGATACTGGAATGAGTTTCACGCTGGTTTCATGGTGTATCATTGTAACAATGGTGATGTGTTCATCTTTCCTGCAGGTATTCTCTTCGGTAAGGGGGAGTCCTGGAAGGTGATGCGTCGATTCACCCTCTCCACGCTGCGGGACTTTGGGATGGGGAAGAAGACCATTGAGGATCAGATCATCGAGGAGTCCCAGAGAATGGTGGAGGTCTTCCAATCCCACAAAGGTGACAACCAGACCAAGAGCAGAGATAACAAAGGATTGACCCTCAATGGGGACAAAACAGACCAGACCCAGACAGTGGTGTTGCTAGACGTTATCACGAGTTTAAGAGGTGCAATGAACCTGGGCCCAGGAGACAGGGGGCCCAAAAACACAAAGCCAATTTGCTTTTTACAGTAGTGTTTCTTTTAAAATAGAAATGTATATCCTAGAGTCAGTATATAGGACTCACAAATTAAAAAACGTGATTGCTTCATTTTCAGACCGTCTCTAGTCTTCCGCCACGTATTTTTTTTCAACTGAGAGACTGCTGTGATGGGTTCAAACTGAGAGGCTGCTAATAATAATTGCTGAAAATTGCGTGAGATTTTTTATACTAATGCGTGAGAATAGGCCCAAATGCACAAGTCTCACGCCCCAATGCGTGAGTGTCAGCAGCTCTGCACAATAACTTTTTCTTTTTTAAATGGAGGTTGGATCGTTAACTAAACTCAAAACCTGATTGGTTATAAAATGTCAGTGATGGATGCTCAGAAATGATCGACAATGAAACAAAAATCTGGGGGGGCAAACGTAGGGCAGATGTTTATGGGGAGGGGGGTATTTGCCACCTCCCTGCTTGTTACGCCCCCCCCCCCCCCTAACCCTAACCCTAACCCTAACCCTAACCCTAACCCCCCCCCCAAATTAACAAATTGGTGTCCGGTCTGTGTTTCATATCCTCTGCTTCTGAGACACTTCCTTCTGGTTAGCACATCTCTAGACGCTGGTAATTTGTTATTTAAAATCATTGCATAGAAAGTAGGTTCACATTCTGCTCTGCTATTTTCTGTTGTGACTTTTCTTATTTTAAAATAAAACTGTAAGAAAGTCAAGCAGACTAACTTTTCAGCTAGTGCCCTCCTCTGAAGAAAGTAGGCTTATGTTTTGGCTGCTGCTTTTGTAGATCCATAAAAATATATAGTTTTATCTTATGATTCTTAAGTGTTTGACGTTACGGGTGGCTTTTCTTGTTCCCCCACTCTAAGGAAAACCCTTTGACCCCCAAATCATCATCAACTCTGCTGTCTCCAACATCATCTGCTCCATCGTGTTCGGAGACCGCTTCGACTACAGCGACTCACAGTTCCTGAATCTGCAAAGAATTGTGAACGAGAATGTCAGGCTGGGTGTGAGCCCCAAGACACAGGTACAGTGTAGTGATTAGAGCTCCTGCTCAAATTGATCAGCTCTGCTAGTGTCTGCTGCATTCAGGTCTGATTTATAAAGCTGGAGTCAGATCAGATGAATATAAGATCAAACTCCTATTAAATCATCTAAAGATCTGCAGTAGGTTTGTTATTGATGCAAGTATTGCTGACGTTGCAATTGCACATCCTACTGCTGCACGTATTCAGATTCTGGCTACTATTGGCTGTTTGGCAGATCGGAGACATAGCTGGCATTTCATGAGCCTCTTTTAGCACATTGATGCCTGGGGTTTGGGACTCGGTCATTTAACTCAATTCAATTTCAATAGAGGGAACAAATGCAGGCTGGAGTAAAAAGGGATTTCCATTCAATTGCTGGGTTCCCCAAACCAAGTGCTATAGATTGTAGTCGTGTAGCAATTAAAGCATCAAGAGTGAATTCATTTAATTTTGTGAACAGAAAACAGTTCCATTCAATTAATGTGCAGGTTGTATCTGATGTCCATCTCTGTCTACTAAATGGAAACATTTCCACATGTGAACAAATTAGAAAAGATTTAATTATGCATGCAGAAATTCTTTGTGTATGAACAAGTCTATTAATTTATTCACGCACAAATGATAAATATAGATCTTTTTTTTCAATGTGACATTGTGTAGAGTAATACAGTAATCCTTTAATCGAGGATCATTACAGCCATTTCCACCATTAAACTCCCCCTCTTCTTCCTCCTTGTCTTTCAGCTGTATAACATGTTTCCTTTCCTGGGCTTCTTCCTGTCCGATCACAAGAAGGCTCATCAAAACGGAACAATGTTCCAGGGGTACTTTAGAAACATATACAAGGATCTTAAAGACACTGTGGACAGCAATGACCTGAGGAGCTTCATCGACACGTTCATCTCCAGGCAGAGAGAAGAGGTAATATCAGCACAGCAGAGCCTGGCTATCAGGGACTGGTGAGGGACCAACACTGTGGCCTCATGGGGAGTGCTATTAAAAGATCTTTTTTTCATCACATCATTTTTATGCCCCTCCTATAGTTTGTTTCTTTTTGTCTGTTGCTTGGTAACAGTTAATGAATACAAACTGCAGTATATTTGTCCACCAGCAGGTGGGGATTTTGTCAAACCCACCAAGCTTTTCAGAAGAGCAATAACTCAGCACTGCTATCAAAGCACTGAGGAGGGCAATAGCACTGTTTAGACCTGTGTGTATTCATTGTATTAGTGTAGGGTTAGGGTTAGGGTTAGAGGAGGGCAGTAGCTCTTTTTAGACCTGTGTGTATTCATTGTATTAGTGTAGGGTTAGGGTTAGGGTTAGAGGAGTTGCCCGTCATCGTGACAAATCTGGATTAGGTTAGGGGTAGAATACCACCGCAGTAAGCACCTGCACATGTGAGCAAATGTGGACATTCATTGTATTAGTAACATAAGACGAGGGCAGTCCTCAATTCGTAGACCCATTTATTGTATTAGTTAGGGTTAGGGTTAGGGTTAGAGGAGGGCAGTAGCACTGTTTAGACCTGTGTGTATTCATTGTATTAGTATAAGGGTAGGGTTAGGGTTAGGGTTAGAGGAGGGCAGTAGCACTGTTTAGACCTGTGTGTATTCATTGTATTAGTGTAGGGTTAGGGTTAGGGTTAGAGGAGGGCAGTAGCTCTGTTTAGACCTGTGTGTATTCATTGTATTAGTGTAGGGTTAGGGTTAGGGTTAGAGGAGGGCAGTAGCTCTGTTTAGACCTGTGTGTATTCATTGTATTAGTGTAGGGTTAGGGTTAGGGTTAGAGGAGGGCAGTAGCTCTGTTTAGACCTGTGTGTATTCATTGTATTAGTGTAGGGTTAGGGTTAGGGTTAGAGGAGGGCAGTAGCACTGTTTAGACCTGTGTGTATTCATTGTATTAGTGTAGGGTTAGGGTTAGGGTTAGAGGAGGGCAGTAGCACTGTTTAGACCTGTGTGTATTCATTGTATTAGTGTAGGGTTAGGGTTAGGGTTAGAAGAGGGCAATAGCTCTGTTTAGACCTGTGTGTATTCATTGTATTAGTGTAGGTAGTTTTTTTCTTTCTTTTTGATTTACTCAGTTTTCTATAAATTAGTCTCTACAGCTCATTAGGCCTGTGTAGAAAATGCTTTTTTTAGGTGTGTAGGATTTATCTTTTCATTCCCCAGCTGTTTTGGCCTGTGTTTCTAACAGTAGTTTTGTGAAGGTGCTTTGTTACAATGTCGTTGTTGTAGATTTACCTGCACAGTTTATCACTGAGTGTTTGAAGCTGTTGATGGATCACCTTGGAAAGGAGTTGTCACTGATGTCCTTCATTGTTTTACAGGAGGCCAGAAACTCCAACAAGTATTTCCACGAGGATAACATGGCCATCACATCTGGGAACCTGTTCGCTGCAGGGACTGAGACCACCTCTACCACCCTACGCTGGGGGCTGCTGCTCATGATGAAGTACCCGCACATTCAGGGTGAGCGAGGGGGTACCCCCACTTTCAGGAGGGAAATGTGTAAGAAGAAAAAGATTCTCTCTCTGGACAAACAGTGTAAGACAGAGAGAGAGAGAGAGAGAGAGAGAGAGAGAGAGAGAGAGAGAGAGAGAGAGAGAGAGATGAGAGAGATTTTGACTTTTAAGATCCTTTATTAAATCATTGCAATTAAAATCCATTCAATAAAAATAAGGTAAAGCACAACACAATTAAGATACTTGCTGGCTCCGGGGAAACCTCCCCAGGCTACGGCATAAAATCCTAAAAAAAAATCACGTTCTCCATTAAAAACAGATTTTAACCAAATAAAAGGAAATTCTGAAGTCTGAAGGCTGCCATCCTGCTGGTAATGCTGACCAGGCCTTGCCCAACCTTCATCAGAGGGGAGGTACAGAACTGCTGGCCTCAGCCAGTGTCTCCCGCTCCAGAAGAAATCCAGAAGTATTTTCTGAATCTCCTCTACCATTCCCCGTGGAGGGTCCAGACATGCCATCTTGTGCCATAACATGGAGGCCACTAAATTATTGATGACCAGGACCCTCCCCTTGAATGATAGCTGAGCCAGCAGCCCCTGCCAGCTGTGCAGCCGCTCCCTCACCTTATCCACCAGGCCCTCCCAGTTCCTCTGCATGAACAGCTCTGTCCCAAAGAACACCCCCAGCACCTTAATCCCAGTCCTGTCCCACTGCAGGGCCTGAGGCAGCGTGGGGGGCCCCCCCCTCCTGCCAAACACCTGACAGGAAGGTGTTGCATATTGCCCAGTTTATCCGTGCTGACGATGCTCTCTGAAACACTGCCAAGCTCTCCTTCACGGCCTGGACGCCCCCATCACTGCACACAAACACGTTCACATCATCAGCGTGGGCTGATACTTTCACAGAGACAGGGATGGGTGAGGCAGGCACCGCCCAGCCAGACAACCTGCCCCTCTGAAGATGCAACAGTGGCTCTATAGACAACGAGTACAGCATGCCAGACAGAGAGCAGCCCTGTCTAATGCCCCTGCTCACCGAGAAAGGTTTGCTCAACCCATTATTAATCTTTAAAACGCTAAAAAACATTAGAGTATAAAAGCTCTATGTAAGAGATAAAAACAGGGCCAAACCCAAAGGCTTCCAGGACTTTCACATGGTAGGTGTGGTCGACCCTATCAAAAGCCTTCTCTTGATCAAGGGAGATCAATCCCACATTAAAATGACACATTTCGCTCAGAGTTAAAAAATCCCTAAATAAAAACAGGTTATCAAAAATAGATCTTCCAGGGATACAATAACTTTGATCTTTGTGTATTACTGTACTTATACATTTTTTAAGTCTATTTGCGAGACACTTGGAAATTATTTTTTAATCGGCACATAACAGCGAAACAGGTCTCCCTTCTTGGGCAGCAGTGTGATCACTGCCCTGCGGCAGCTGAGAGGCAGTTCTTTTTTCTCCAGACTCTCCTTTAGCACCTGGAAGAAGTCCTCCCCGATCACCTGCCACAAATATTTGAAAAACTCAGCGGGGGAGGCCATCTATCCCAGGCGCCTTCCCACTGGAGAGTTGTGTCATTGCAGTGGTCAGTTCCTTGAAGGAGAGCTCTGTATCCAGACCACTCTGCTCCTCCTCACTCAGGCTGGGTAGATCCTGGAGCAGGGTCTCTGTGTCATCAGGATCACACTGTTCTTTTGTGAATAGCTGCTTGTAGAACTGCACCGCTGCCTCACTGATCTCCTCTCTGCTGTGTAGTTCTCTACCGCAGGGTGTCCGCACACACCTCAGCTGCTGGCTGCACACTCTCTTCTCCAGGCCAAAGAAGAAGGAAGTGGGAGTGTCCATATCCCTCAGCTCCACGAAGCGAGAACACACCAAAGCCCCCTTCACATTCTCCTCCAGCAAGCTGCCCAACACTTTTCTTTTTTCTTTTATTTTTTGTAAGGTTTGCTTATTAGAGTGATCTTCGTTATTTTCTAAATTTAGAATGTCTTTTTCTAACTCCCTGACTGCTTTGTCCAGTGACCTGGTTGCCTCCAGAGTGTACTGCTGACAAAAAATTCAAATTTGTTTTTTCCCAATGTCCCACCACTGCCTTAAATCTTGATACATGTTCTTTTGTTTTTGCCAGACTTTCCAAAACTATTTAAAAACATTTCCAAATTTGAAGTCTTTTAATAATTGAATGTTAAAATGCCAATAAGAAGATTTGTGCCCTTCAGTTGGAATAAGTACATTGACTAACAGGCAGTGGTGGTCCAATAG
>NW_024471772.1:0-10310 GCF_017654505.1 Polyodon spathula | reverse complement strand
ACCACCGATCACACTGCCTCCCTCCCTCCCCTCCCTCGCTCTAACCCGTCTGGTGTGACGAGGGAGGCGAGGGTCAGGGAGTCGAGATGTTGTATCTGGGGCGGAGGGAGGCTGCCTGCCAGTCCCTCAGCTCTAACCACCATACCACACTGCCTCCCGGGAAGGTAAGGGGCGAGTGGTTGGGGATCTGGTTTGGCGGGAGGGAGGGGCAAGGGAGCGAGATTGGGTGGTCTTGGTGTGACGAGAGGAAGGTAAGGACGAGTCGAGCTTGGTGGTTGTGTGATGAGGGAGGGGGAGGGTAGGACTAGAGATTGGACCCCACTGCCTCCCTCCCTTCCAGTCCCTCAGCACTAACCACCAGACCACACTGCCTCCCTCCCACCCCCTCAGCTCTAACCACCAGACCACACCACCTCCCTCCCTCCCAGTCCCTCCACTCACTAACCCACCAGACCACACTGCCTCCCTCCCAGTCCCTCGGCTCTAACCATTAGACCACACTGCCTCCTGTCTCCCAGTCCTCAGCTCTAACCACTATACCACACCGCCTCCCTCCCAGTCTCTCAGCTCTAAACACAAAACCACACTGCCTCCCAGTCCCTCAACACTAAGCATTAGACCACACTCCTTCCCAGGGAAGGTAGGGACTGAGATGGGTCTTTGTGTGATGGGGAGGGGCAGGTCAGGGACGTCGAAGATGGGGAGTTGGTGTGATGAGGGGGCGGTTCAAGGAGTGAGCTTGGTGGTCTAAGTGTTGACGGAGGGAGGAAGGTCAGGGAGTCGAGATTTGGTGGTTTAGTGTCGACGGAGGGGGAGGGAGGGAAGGGTAGGGAGTCGGATGGTGCATCTGGGTGTGGCGGAAGGGAGGGAGGGAGCTCTCAGCTCTAATCACTAGCCCACACTGCCTCCCTCCCTTCCAGTCCCTCCGCCTTCGCCCCCCGCGGGGTGGGGTGAGGGCCTTGGCTGGCTCGGGGTTGCGAGTTTCCCGTGGTCGAGAGATGATTCTCCTCTCTAACCACTAGACCACACTGCCTCCTCCTATCTCAGTTTCTCAGCTCTAACCACTAGACCCCACCGCCTCCCTCCCAGTCCCTCAGCACTAACCACAAGACCACAGTCCCTCTCTCCCAGTCTCTCAGCTCTAACCACCAGACCACACTACCCCCCTCACTTACAAGTCCATAGCTAAAACCACCTCTAGACGCCACACTACACCTCTACTCACCTCCCAGTCTCGGTTTAGCTTCACCACTAGGTGTACCTCCCACCATCCCAGAGTCACTAGCTCTAACCACTAGACCACTGTTACCTCCCACCCTCCCAGTACATCAGCTGAAACCACCAGATCACACTACCCTCCCCTCCATTCAGTCCTCAGCGAACCACTAGACCAAACCGCCTCCCTCTCAGTCAGTTCCTCAGCTCTAACCACCAGATCACACTGCCTCCCTCCCTTCCAGTCCCTCAGCTCTAACCACTAGGCCACACTGCTTTCCTCCCTTCCAGTCCCTCAGTTTTAACCACCAGATCAACACTGCCTCCCTCCCTTCTAGACCACACTGCTCTAACCACTAGACCAATGTTTCCCAGTCCCTCAGCTCTAACCACTAACCACACTGCCTCCCTCCCAGTCTCTCAGCTCTAATCACTAGACCAAACCGCCTCCCTTCCAGTACCTCAGCTCCAAACCCTAGTCCCACACTGCCTCCCTTCGTCCCAGTCCCACAGCTCTAACCTTTCTTGGTGTGATTGACTGGCAGGGAGGGGGAGGAGGGTCAAGGGAGTCGAGTTGGTGGTCTGGTGTGGATGGAGGAGGGAGGGCAGGGGACCGAGATTGGTGTTGGTGTGCCTGTGGGCACCAGGGAGGTAAGGAGGAGACTCCCTTGGGGGTCCCTCGTTACTGCCTCCCTCCCTTCCAGTCCCTCAGCTCTCACCACTAGAACACACTGCCTCCCTCCCTTCCAGTCCCCCAGCTCTAACCACCAGATCAAACCGCCTCCCTCCCTTCCAGTCCCTCAGCCCCAACGGTGATTGACAAAACCGCCCTCCTCCCAAGTTCCTTCAGCTTAACCCACAAGAATAACACCGGCCGTCCCTAAACTTCCGTAACTCAGCCTAACCACTAGACCACACTGCCTCCCTCCCAATCAGTCCGCTCTAACCAGCAGACCACACCACCTCCAGACCAGTTCACAGCTCTAACCTCCCTCCCTTCCCTCCCTGAGCTCTAACCACTAGACCACACCGCCTCCCTCCCCTCCCAGTTCCTCAGCTCTAACCACCAGATCACACCGCCTCCCTCCCTCCCAATCCCTCAGCAATAACCACCAGATCACACTGCTTCCCTCCCTCACTCAGCTCTAGCTACTAGACCACATTTCCTCCCTCCCAGTCTCTCAGCTCTAACCCCTAGACTACACTGCTCTCCCAGTCCCTCAGCACTAACCACAAGACCACAGTGCCCCCCTCCATCCAGGACTCCGGGAGCGTCAGGGTTATAGGGGGTAATAGTGAGAATTTCTACGTAATTTTACATAAGAAGAACCTCAACTGAGTTGTGAATTTTAGGGAAATTCTAACAAAAAAACCAGAAGTTACTGAAACGCTTCCCCTTGGTAATGTTTAGAGTGCTTTGTTTATCTGGTGGATGGAGAGTCCCTGCAGGTCTATTTCTCATGAGAGCTTGGGGAGATGACCCCTCTCAGACACAGTGTTTGGGTTGATCTCAGCCTGGTAACTCTGTCCAACACTGTGGAATCCTGTATGTACCTCACACAGATTCAACTCTGCAACACTGTGGAATCCTGTATGTACCTCACACAGATTCAACTCTGGGTAACACTGTGGAATCCTGTATGTACCTCACACAGATTCAACTCTGGGTAACACTGTGGTATCCTGTATGTACCTCACACAGATTCAACTCTGCAACACTGTGGAATCCTGTATGTACCTCACACAGATTCAACTCTGTGCAACACTGTGGAATCCTGTATGTACCTCACACAGATTCAACTCTGTGCAACACTGTGGAATCCTGTATGTACCTCACACAGATTCAACTCTGTGCAACACTGTGGAATCCTGTATGTACCTCACACAGATTCAACTCTGCAACACTGTGGAATCCTGTATGTACCTCACACAGATTCAACTCTGTGCAACACTCTGGAATCCTGTATGTACCTCACACAGATTCAACTCTGTGCAACACTGTGGAATCCTGTATGTACCTCACACAGATTCAACTCTGTGCAACACTGTGGAATCCTGTATGTACCTCACACAGATTCAACTCTGCAACACTGTGGAATCCTGTATGTACCTCACACAGATTCAACTCTGCAACACTCTGGAATCCTGTATGTACCTCACACAGATTCAGGGAAGAGGCGTGTTCATTCAAGTTCAGTTTGATAATGGAACATATTCTGCAGACTGGTTTCACAAAAACAATGAGTTCAAACAAGCAACTAGATTCAGATTTGATTTTGTTTCAGTGTGTACGACGACGACAGCAGCAAAGAGGAATTTATAATGACTAGGCTGTTATCACAGTTTCCTCACTTGCTCACTATATATATCTTGATATTCCGGAATATAAAATGTTCTCCTATTTAAAACTGTGCAAAAGATTTTAGTCCCACAACTGCTACGGTACCCCTAATATGATCAACTTCCTACCAATGCGTTATCTAGCAGCAAACTCCCCAGCAGTTGTACTGCTTTCCTTGAAAAAGGAGAACATTTCGAGGTACAATTCTGCTTGTGGGAATGGGCAGGAAAATCAACACCCAGCTGTTCTGTAAATCATTTGTTGTTTCTATAATTGGCGGTACTGTACATACATACATACATACATACATACATACATACATAAAGAGATGTATAAAATAAAGCAAAACCAGCACAAATTCAGCTGTTTTATTTTGGACCCACACAGTCGCACAAGCAGAGACCCTGAGAGGTATGGCAATCTGAGAGACAGCAAGACTATTTCAGGGCCCTGTATTAAAGTAGTGAAAACTTCTCATCAAGCCAGTACAGTATAGAAACCCAGTGAAGGGGTTACAGTGGGAGTGACATGGTTCTGAACATGCTTCTCCCTGCTCAGACTGGACAGCACAGTGCGAGGAAAGGGTTAACTCTTATTGACAGAGACACACACCAGCAGACAGGAAAGCGCTGCACTAGAAAGACTTCTCTGAACTCCTCCATTCATGTGAGTATGCAAAATACTGTTGAATTTGCACTAGTCACCATACTAGTGTAAATAAACTAGCATCTGTATACTGCATACTGCAGGCTCCAGAGAAGTGATACACGTCTGTCATGAGGGGCTTTCAGGAGTTCACGAGCCACTCTTCAATTAAAAAAAATCTCTTAACTTCATAATAACTTCTACCAAGAGTTTGAGGTTCTCTCATTTGGTAGAAATACTGGAGCAATGGGTGAGAAACGCTGTCTTTGTATACGCATGAAGGCATGTGGGTGTGTTTGTGTGCTGGGTATGCTCTTGGAGGCCTCTTTGCAGCAGTAGTTGCTTTTTTAAATGATATGGCGGCATACATTTAAAGATATTAAAAGACACCCTAACGTCAGCTGCTTCTGTGTTCTGGTTAGGTTTCATTTGTTTGTGGGTTTAGTCCCGTTTGTAATAAGGAGCTTGTTGGTTGTGTTCTACCTGCCCTGCAAGCCGTCCTGTTTTTAAATTCGGATCACAAACCGGGCACTGTCTCTGCTCTTCTGTAGGTACAGTAGGTATGCTTTAAACAGCTGGTAGCTTCACATGATGGAGCAGAAGAGCAGCCCCTGGACATCTTAACAAACAGCAAACAGCCCTTAGAAAAGGTTCATTTAGTAAAACCCGGAGTTTTATCTAGTAATAAAGCACAGTGAAAGCATGGGTGAGCATTGGCATGGCAAACACATACCAGGGGAAAAGCATGGCAATGCCATGAAAATTTATCATAGGGATACTTTTATAAGGGATAAGAACCTGATACAAATTGTAAAGGATTAAAACATGATTATAATAAGGTAAGAAGAGCAGCTGATCTGGTCTCTTACAGTATAAAAGTGTCTTGTCATTTCAAAGAGCCTATTGAATGCAAATCAGGGCGGTCCTGTGCTGTACAGACTGTGCCCCGCCCTCATGCCCATGGCAGAGGTGTAGCCCCGCCCTCATGCCCATGTCAGAGGTGTAGTCCCGCCCTCATATTCATGTCAGAGGTGTAGTCCCGCCCTCATGTCCATGTCAGAGGTGTAGCCCCGCCCTCATATTCATGTCAGAGGTGTAGTCCCGCCCTCATGTCCATGTCAGAGGTGTAGCCCCGCCCTCATGCCCATGTCAGAGGTGTAGTCCCGCCCTCATGTCCATGTCAGAGGTGTAGCCCTGCCCTCATATTCATGTCAGAGGTGTAGTCCCGCCCTCATGCCCATGTCAGAGGTGTAGTCCCGCCCTCATATTCATGTCAGAGGTGTAGTCCCGCCCTCATGTCCATGTCAGAGGTGTAGCCCTGCCCTCATATTCATGTCAGAGGTGTAGCCCCGCCCTCATGATGTCAGAGGTGTAGTCCCGCCCACATGTCTATGTCACAGGTGTAGTTGGAAAGCAAAGTAAAGTAGTCTGTAGTCTGCAGTCTGCTCTGAGAATTTTTTATACATGTCCAGTGTATTAAACACAATGCGAAGAACAGATGCTAAAACAACAGAATTTGAAACCCTGGATCCAACCTGCTGTCTTTCCTTTGCTAAGGTTTGAGGTTTGAAGACGGGCAGTGGAGGGGATGCAGTGTGAGGGCTGGGAGGTCTGCCATGGGACTGAATGATTGTGAGGGCCCCCCTTCTCCCCCGGCCCTGCGACGCCTGGACCTCACGTTGAGCTTTAGAGAGGCCCCCACGCCGCCTCACACCCCTGCCATGGACCCCGAGGCCCCCCTGGACCTCAGCTTCCTGTCCGAGGAGGAGCAGAGCGCCATCCTGCAGGTCCTGCTGCGCGACTCGGAACTGCGCAGCCTGGAGGAGGGCAGAGTCAGGTAGGGGGTGCTCTTACCACCGCGCAAGGGGGAGGCTGTGATAGCAGCTGATAAATCTGAGCTGTTGCACTTTAGTATATTGTAGTATTGAAAGAAACATACGTTATAGCAAACGTGTGTTTTTATTTTAAACATGGTACTGGTGTCACAGGAAATAAGTTAGCTGGGAAATAAGTTAGCATTTGCCTTTTTGAGCCTCTCTACACAATTAGCGAATCTTAGAGCTTAAAGGCAATCTCTGTGTAGATTCATCAAAAATTACAGGACGCTATTTGTATTTTGTTGAGAAACAAAAACAGGTATTGCATTGCATTCAGTAATTTTTGTTTAAATATGTTGTCATCTTATTTATCGAAGTGTATTGCAGACAGTATTTTTTTTGTTTAAAAAGGTGACATTTATCATAATGTATATTTACGTTTAATTTATATTATAAATACATTTTATCTTCAGGAAATTGCTTGCTGTATTTTCAGTTTTTTTTTTTTTTTTTTTTTAACAAATAAATATTTTAAAAACATTACTTTGTCAGTATAATTTATATCTATGCATAGTTGAAATCACTATTTACCAAATGTGTATTTCCTTTAAAAAATAATTGTTTGTGGACATGTCATTCTGCGGGATAAGCAAATAAGTGTTTATGTATGCTCACTTTAACAGTTCTATTATTTTCATGGTAAATTGCTCAGTGACTTTTCAGTAAATTGAGTGGGAAAGTGGGTACGCTTTTCTTCATGTAAAGAATACTGTTTTTGACGTTTTAATCAAGTCTACGTGGGAATATCTAAACCTGTTTTAATATAGTTTATATTAATAATATCTTTAGTTTTTAATATAATATTAAAACAACTCTTACTAAAAACATTTCACAATAACAGTGTTTTGAAATTCTTTTGATTTTTACCGCATATAATGTAGTTTTTAATAACGGTGCTGACAGCATTTTTAAGAGTAAAACAATTTACTAGACACATTGGAAAGATCACAATAACAGTCTGTTCTGAATTTCACAGACAGAAACCTTGCCTTTAAGTTGTAAGATTCGCGCACGCGTAGAAAGGCTCAAAAAGGGAAATGTGACACCGTGATGTTTTTCTCTGTTGTGTTTGTTGTTATTATTATTGATGATGATGATAATGATCATTTATTTTACATTTACTGCAAAGAGGTTTTCTTAAAGCCTTTGCTTGAGCTTGGAATAGCCAGAGGAATTCACTCTCCCCTCTTTCCTCCTCAACAGAAGACTGAGACACAGCGTGTTGGACCCCAGAGAGATGAAGATTCTGACGGGAGACTGGTTCAGCGATATCCGGTCCATGCGGCACCAAGACCAGAAGTACGGCCCAGACATCGTCCGTGCGTCCATCCGGCGCAGAAAAACCCCCAAAGGTACGAGCTGCACTATGCTGTCCCGCCAGCGCTAGCTCCTGTCCCAGGGTCTGCTTCCAGTGCATTGAGCAGGAACAAACAGCTGCAACACAGAGAGAGACCCTGCAGAACACATGCGGTTCTTCATAGTGACAGACCCTGCAGAACACATGCGGTTCTTCATAGTGACAGACCCTGCAGAACACATGCGGTTCTTCATAGTGACAGACCCTGCAGAACACATGCGGTTCTTCATAGTGACAGACCCTGCAGAACACATGCGGTTCTTCATAGTGACAGACCCTGCAGAACACATGCGGTTCTTCATAGTGACAGACCCTGCAGAACACATGCGGTTCTTCATAGTGACAGACCCTGCAGAACACATGCGGTTTTTCATAGTGACAGACCCTGCAGAACACATGCGGTTTTTCATAGTGACAGACCCTGCAGAACACATGCGGTACTAGTGACAGATGAAGTGGGTATGTGGGTAGTATGGTTTAGTCACAATGTCAAGACAGTAGATCTTTGATGGAGGCCTGAGGGTAGGGACTGCTTACAGATTTTCACAAGCAACAGTTTCTCTCTGTGGGCCATTCTGGAGAAGTAGAGTAACCTGCAGATTCCACTCCCAGCACAGTAAGCCTTCCCTGAAGGAGGAGGATTGTCCCTCAAATGACAAATTAAGATTGAGAGAGCAGAGCAGCAGATTGTACTGGGACCAGTTCCCATTGAGAGAGCAGAGCAGCAGATTGTACTGGGATCAGTTCCCATTGAGAGAGCAGAGCAGCAGATTGTACTGGGATCAGTTCCCATTGAGAGAGCAGAGCAGCAGATTGTACTGGGATCAGTTCCCATTGAGAGAGCAGAGCAGCAGATTGTACTGGGACCAGTTCCCATTGAGAGAGCAGAGCAGCAGATTGTACTGGGACCAGTTCCCATTGAGAGAGCAGAGCAGCAGATTGTACTGGGACCAGTTCCCATTGAGAGAGCAGAGCAGCAGATTGTACTGGGACCAGTTCCCATTGAGAGAGCAGAGCAGCAGATTGTACTGGGACCAGTTCCCATTGAGAGTGCAGAGCAGCAGATTGTACTGGGATCAGTTCCCACAGCAGGATTGCAGTGTTCCAGCTTGTCAGCTGTCTTTGGGGGTATTAATTTGCCCAGGGGCATGGCAACGAGGACTGCTGCTGTAGCTCTACCCTCTGTATGGGGCCCCTGGTAAATTGTCCTTGCTCTGTCACAGGTGAAGCGGAGCAGAAAGGAAGCCTGGCGCTGCAGAGGAACAAGGAGACCCCCAGCCTGCCCAACGAGGGCAATGAAAGAGCAGCCAAGACAGAGGGGGAGGGAGAGAACATTCTGTGAGTCCACTGCATTGGCATCACCCGCGGGGCGACAGGGATACAATACAAAACAAAACGCCTGGCATGAAGGAGCCTTTAGCTGGAGCGCTCCTAACAAACATTGAAATATTTACGTACCTTAGAGAACAGCTTTCTTTTTTAAATTGCCTTTAGATATTTGGTGTTATTATCAACAAAAAACTACACATTAAAAGGGTGTAATAGTATGTTTAAGGTGTTACTTCAAACGCCACACTTGCAAATAAATTTCCAAATATTATTTTTCCTTTCAAGAGAGGTGGGGGGGAAAAAAAAAAAAAAAACATGCATGCAGGAAAAAAATTTCAAATATACTTTTATTTTTTACTTATGTAGATTTTTGTGTTGCCTTATTGGTATCCTGAATAAAAAAAAACCAAAAATATATATATTTAATAGTATATATATATTTTTTTTTTTTGTTTCATACATTTCTAGTTGGCTTTGTTCTGGGGGTGCTAGCATGTGTTGCAGATGATAGATGCCTCTTTTGTTGGTGGATGCTATAGAGCTGGGTTTCCCAATCCATGGTTACACAGCACCATCTGATAAGTGATGCACCAAAAAATGATAGAATGCTCTTCAGGTTAATGTTGGTAACGGTTCATAGAAAGTGACTGTTTTACTTTTACAGGACTGTGCCTGTCTTATGACCACTTTTACAGAACACAAGTAAACTAATAACTGGTGAATTAAATACAAATGAGTGGGTTTTTAACAACAGGCTGATTTTCATCTCCTTTGCACCTGCCACACTTTTGGTAATAGTGCACCAAAAAGCATTATTTTCTAAGGTCGATTGCACTGGCTTGCTGATTACACCGTGTTGCTCGTCTGCAGCTTGTATTTTTGCACCTCCTGCTGATTGATTGTTTTCAGTCCAAAAACAGGAGGGGATGAGATCGGTCATTACTTGGCACTGCATGAGGTGGTGCTGTGGAGCAGTCTTATAAATGCTGAAGCGCTCTGTGTTGCTGGCGCCCCATCACTTTTAATTTTTTTCTTCAAACGAGTGTCTCCCCACCTCCAACACTATATGGCCCTTTTTGCCCAATCACTTTCACTGTTAATCTATATGTGCCTGTCTTTTCACAAAAAATCTCCTACAACTCCCCTTGCAACACATGCAAGGCGTTTTCAATGTTTGGCCCACAGTGCTGTACCAACAAAACCAGTACAGTACATCTAAATGGAAGCTGTGTATTTTTTTTCAGCTGTGTATTTTTGACATTATATCTTTATTGTGTTCCCTGAAAAAACGGGCAAGGATTGGAACGGGCTAAAATAATCAGATATGCGTCGCTGTTAACCATCGCTGAAGTCCAAGTGTTATAGTGTCGGATATGTGAGTGCTGACTGTAAGTAGCATTAGTTGTGTGTAAGGTGTCTCTTATTGTAACAGAACCCAAACTGCACAAGATAATAAGAGACTCCGATCACATGAAGTATTACTGTATGGGAATGCGTGGAATCGACTGTACATCAATCACTATAGGGTCTATGCAGACTGGGGTGT
>NW_024471771.1:0-7795 GCF_017654505.1 Polyodon spathula | reverse complement strand
CCGTCACGGAGTCTGTGTGCGAGTAAGACAGGTCAGACTGTAGCTGCCTTCACTCAGCGTGGCTTTAGCTACAGAGTCCAGTTAGAATAAGAAACTGGAGACACACTTGCAGAAAAGTAGTCAACAAAACCTCCACCAGGAAACTAAAGCTGCAAGTTCATTTGACTACTTCAAGGACCAAACACTGCAGGCTCTAATATTCTTAACCTAGTATCAGGATCATGATTTATGATTAAAGCCCCAGTGTGCTAATGTTTCTCTTTAAAACACTGACTTATTTAAGCAATCAGGGGTACTGCACAGCCTTACAGAAACAACCACTAAAAAAGCTTCAAAAGAAATTAACAGAACGAGAGCCTTTACTAACACAGACTACACATGCATATTACTCTGGTAATAAAAGAGTTTGCAGAAAATCCTTTCCATTCCCAAGCAGGACCCGGCACTGCTCTGTAACTCTAGTTAGAATTGGATAGTTGCAGATGCATTAGGACTGCTCAAGTGTACCAACTGTGACCAGAAGCTGTCTATCAAAACTGGATCAAAGAGGAGGACCCAGCTGAAAAGAAGGGTTTACCCAACAGTAAATCATTCTGAATGCATGCAACTACCAAATCTAACATTAGATTTTTAAAATGTAATTCAGCTTTAAAAAAAAACCTCACTATGCCTGTGAATTTCAAACATTTTCAGAATGTACGTTTCATTTGAGAAATGCCCAAGGCTAGAGAATCCTAGGCAGTCCTGCAGTTCCCTGTGCTGCTGTGAGTTAATGTTCCCTGTATCCCAGCTGCCTGCACGCACTGCTCGCTGTATGTGGAGAGCCAGTCTCTGAAGCGTGCGATACCGCCACTCACCACACTGGGGCTCGTAGTACACCCCGCTGCTGTAGAACAGGAAGGACTTGTGCGCCGCATCGATGCTCACCGCCACCGGCCCATTCTTGAAGATGGCCAGTTTGAGAGCCTCCAGGTCACCAGAGGTCACATTGGTATAGCTCTTCACCTTGGCTGTGAGCTGGGACTGGTTGTAGTGGCAAAACCCGTTCTGGAGAGGAGACAAAAGAAATAAATAAGCAACACCATTCAGTCTCAGCCAGCGCTCTTTTAAAGTGGTGGTAGCCAACTGTATGTTTTACCTGTAAATGCAGTACCAGTCGCTGTGCAGGACTTTGTGCAATTTTGAAAAAAAAACACATAACTGCCTTCTAGCAAATCTGAATTTTACAGAGCCCTATAAATTCTCTTCCTATGCATCATGTTTTGGGACCCTAGTGCTGCACAGGAAGGGGATTTGCTGTAGATACTGGTGCAAGAGGAAGTTGCATTAACCTGAAAACGGTAAAATACATTGAGAACACTGTGCTAATGAAGCAAGAATAATGCCCCAGCCCCCCCCCCTACTCTGCTCTACCCCTGTGTAGAGTCATGCTGCCCCAGCCCCCCACTCTGCTCTACCCCTGTGTAGAGTCATGCTGCCCCAGCCCCCCCACTCTGCCCCCCACTCTGCTCTACCCCTGTGTAGAGTCATGCTGCCCCAGCCCCCCACTCTGCTCTACCCCTGTGTAGAGTCATGCTGCCCCAGCCCCCCACTCTGCTCTACCCCTGTGTAGAGTCATGCTGCCCCAGCCCCCCCACTCTGCTCTGTCATGCTGTCCCACCTGTCCCAGGTACGGCCCGTAGGATTCTGCGGTGGCGATGCCCCCATGCTTCATCACCCACTCGTAGGCTCTCCACTCCTCTCCCCCATCACAGCCATTGTTCCCAAAGCCCCAGGTGCAATCCACCAGCATCTGCTGGGACAGGACCACCTGCAAACCAGTCTGAGACAGAGCACACAGGAGCCTTAGCTACTATAGTCAGCAACTCCCCTCCCCACCATCCATTTCAACTGACATGGTTAAAATAAAAATAAACTGTATATCATTGTTGGAAATTATTCAATCTTAATAAAACCCCCCCCCCCCCCCCCCAAACAATACCTATTTTCATATAGTGCCTTTCATAGTGGACCACCATCACAACGTGCTTTACAGAGGTAGACTGTGAAGTGTGCATTATATGCAGAGTCACTTACAATAGGACACTGATTTAACATCTCATCCGCAGGATGGAGCACAAAGGTTAAGTGACTTGCTCAGGGTCACACAGTGGGTCAGTCAGTGGCAGAGGAGGGATTTGAACCAGTGACCTTCCGATTACAAGCCCTGGACTCTAACCACTGGACCACACTGCCTCCTTGAGAGTTCATGAAAACAACTGTTAAAAACATCAATTCAGTTGTGAAAACAATTGTTTTCCCCCCCCCCCAACTACACACAAAAAAACCCCAAAAGAAAACATGTTAACCCTCACCTTCAAGAAGAGAGCACCCTCTAGTGCTCCAGTTGTGGCATAACTCCAGCAGGACCCGCAGATAGCCTGGTCCTTCACAGGAGTCACTGCGCCTGGGGTGAGGGAGGCAGCAGTGGGAGGAGTCAGTCATGCTCCAATACACCCTGCTCTTCTGTGCAGCTGGTTTTACCTGCTTGACTACCAATTACCTTTGTATCCCTCAGCAGATAATACTGTCTGCCACACTGGTACAATATTCAGCCTCAGGCAGAAATATATATCGCTCCCCACCATGCCACTGACTTTACCTAATGTTTACACTTCCTTATGCTGTAGTCTAATATAAAATTTAAACACAATATACACATCTACATCTATGGCAAACTCAGATACTGGCACACGGGTCACACTGTGCTGGTTTTACATACAATAAGACTATTTACACAATGCATTTCTTTTAATAATGTCACATTAATTCCCACTATAAAACCAATTGGTGTTCTACAGCTTGCTTTGTGGTCATTTAGTTACTTCAGGACCTACATATTAAAGACACTGCTGTCATTTAGAAAGCAGAGCAGCTATTCAAGCAGACTGCCGTACCGTACAGTCTCCAGTCGATGCTCTCGGGCAGCAGGACGGATTGGTAGTGCTCGTGGGGGAAGGGCAGTCCCTTGTTGGGGGTCTTCCTGCCCTTGCGGCCCCTCAGGGAGGCCAGCTCCTGGGCTGTGCGGTCACTCAGGTGGTTCACTGCCAGCTGGAAGGGCAGATGGGCTCGGTTCATGGAGTGGATGTACCTGGGGAGACAGGCAGGGTCAGTCTGGAGCCCTGTGCATACAAGCAGACTCCATTAACACTGATAATACACTGGAGCCGTGTGCACACACAGGTCTTTGGATTTGCTAGAGTAAACATCTAAATGATCACAATCACCGATATGGAGCGTAGGAGAAAGTCTCGAGTTATCTTTCTTATTCTTTTAGAGCTAATCTGGTCATCGGCATGACTTAGCTATAAAAGGTCAGACAGCTCTGGTCTCAAACAGATGTTTATGCATTTCTCTTATCAGACAAAAACTTGAGTTCAATCCTCTCAACCAGCTTAGTTTCAGATTGAGGGTGTAGAGTCCACTTCACCTTACCTGAGATTGTGGACAAAGGCATGCTTGCGCGTCTCGTGCTCCTCGTCTCCATAGCGACGCTGGAATCTGTCGCGGAAGTGTCCAAAAAGCCGATGGGCACGGTCCTCCTGGTAGGGGCTTACAAAGTCCTGCATGGGATTGGCCAGGACCCTGTGCTCCACCCCTGGCCCGGGGAACCCAGTGCACTGCAGACCTGTGGAGAAGACAGAGGGGCGCTGGGTGAAACAGACTACATCACTGAATCTGTGCCACGGGAGGCCTGTGGTCTCTTTCGCGGTTATAAACACAGAAGCAATGCAAACAGTTCTGGGTTTCAGATCTACCCCTATTTTGGTATATTATTAAACTGACCAGGGAGGCAGGAATTTGAATCAGGCTCCTTCTAAACCGAGGCTGAACGGATCACATTTATCAAAGCATGAATAAACCTCACCTGCATTTTATTACTGACAATCATCCATGAAGTTCACATCTCTGAACTAAAGTTTCGCATCACCCTACAGAATTGTATCTAAATTTTGTTTCATAGTTGAATGAAACCTTCTGAATAACGTTACGTTAACATACTGAATTATGTACCATTTTGTAGTTTCACATACTGAAACAAAACAAAAAAAAACAAAAAGAGAAAAGGGAGAAGGCATGGGGTGAGGGTGCTGAGAGAAGGAGAGCAGGATACTGCCAGACAGGGAGAAGGCATGGGGTCAGAGCACAGAGAAGGAGAGCAGCATACCGTCAGGCAGTGAGAAGGCGTGGGGGTCGGGGTGCAGCGAGAAGTCACTGTAATCCACCTCGTACTTGTCATAGTGGGACCCCAGCAGGGTGTTGTAGCCACGCATCTCATAGTGCAGCGGCACTGCCGCACTGCTCACCCACAGCGTGTACGTGTTCTTCTTCTTGCCCTCCAGAGTCACGTTCTGCCACACCTCGCACAGCTGCCCGCGGAAGTACTCCTCCCTGACCAGCTGGGTAACAGACATTTAAAATGAGAAAGTGGATGGTTTTGTGAACAAAAACAAAGCATCCCAGGGTACTACCATAATGGGAACGGCTTCTCTGATCATATGGTTTGTAGGGCTGGACCGATATGCTAATCTCGCATGAAGATACACATCACGATAAGCAAACTGTCCGATTCGATCTTCTGTATCATGCAAGTAGCCAATGGTCATCTAATGGACCATTTTGTTACGAGAAATTAAGACAGGGAGCGCATGTATCCATACCAGCTATAAAAAACACACATCTTCATTCAAGTACTAGAGACACAGAGAATCCTAGAATGCAGCAGTTAAACATGTCTCGTCATGGTGCCGTCTCATTGATATGTTCAGAGGCGTTTCTCTACTGGAAACACCTACAAATGAAACTTGAAAATCATGCGTTACCAAATCCTAACTCAAGTGTACTGTCAATATCGCAAAACCTTCAGTCACATCCCCGATCCTGGGAGCACACACTCAGTACCGCACCTGGAACCCCTCCAGACTGGGGAGCACGCTCTGGGGCAGCACGGGGTCAGCCTTGGTGCCATTGACCTGGAAGCACTTGATGACGTTGACCTCGGTCTCGCTGGTCTCGGGGGTGAGCTTGTAGCTGCAGCCGGCCGGCTTCTCAAAGCCAAACTGGTACGTCTGAACTTGGCCTGAAAGCAGAGGGAGGGACAGAGAGTCAGCCCCCTGACACAGCAGCCTGTCCGGAGCCACTCCAACGGGACCGTGCCCTCAAGAAGGTTCCCAACATACCCTGCCAGTCTGAATCATTCTTGGTTGTTCACAAATCATACAGCTCATCTAACTTTGAATTGAATCCTAATTGTTGGCTGTAGCATAAGCTAGAGGTTTAAACTGGAGGTGGGGTGGCTTGTCTTGCCTCTCTGGAGAAGCACTCGTCCACTTGGAATGAAACTTGCCAAGAGCTCAGGGTATCAGAATGAGGACAGCTGTCCATCTCACATGTACTGTAGTTCAAACTCACTTCAATTTGTCATCAGATCATGTTAACTACAGCAAAGGTACCAGGATGTTGCATTTTCTCTATAGCACTATTTGAAATATTATATACATACCACACACCCCCCCCCCCCCCCCCCCCAAAAAAAAGCATTCATTTCTGCAGCAGAGCCAGTTATAATAACTTGCTATAATTTCCTGTGAGACTTCAAAAGCAGGTCACAGGTCAAAGCGAAGGGAGCCAGTGGACTCCCAAGCTCACCATGGTAGTAGCTGATGCGGCTGACCCCTCCAGTCAGGTTGTACCAGGCTTCAAAGGGCTCCTGGATCTCCGCGTAGGGCAGCGAGATCACTCCTGCAGCAGACAGACATTGTGTTACTTCATGAGGACTCAGTCACACCCACAGCATGCTTCCTACTGGGGCTCAGTAGCACCTCCAGGCTATCAGACACAGATCCATCCACAGCCCATCCACCCTTGAACTGAACAGCACTGCCAGATTGTGCACACTTCAGGTTATCAGAAGTGGTTTGTGAAGTCACATGTGGTCAGCACATTCTCTTTAAAATGGCACAGTAATTGTTTCCCGATGTTTACAGCAGCAATCAATAAGGAATGTAGCGACGGCATCTTTAACCAAAACTAAAATATATCATGGTGCATTACATCGGACTGGCAACAGTGAATTGCCAATACCTTCAAATCAGAAGCTATTTTTCTGGAGTCAGGGATAAAGTATTTTTGCCAAACAGTCATGAAGTGAAGTCAGCTGACAAGCTAACGATCAACTTCTACTTTCGGAGTTTGAGACCAAGAAACATGCAAGCTCCAAAATGCAAATTCAGCAAAGAAACTGAATTTAGAGCAAGAGCCCCACACCCAGAACAGGAACTGAAACAAACTACAGAAACAGCATCGACACACGGAGCAAGGGTTACTGTATTTGGTTTTACTGAATCCGATACAGTGGGTTTCATCTATCTGTTGAACTGCAGAGTGTCCTGCATGTTAGGAATATCAATTAGCAAGACCCATGGACATTGCTTAACATAGAACTTTAGATTTATTTCCGCAAACAGGCACAGAGAGGACGTCCCTTCTGGGAAATACCTGTGGATCTCTGTTTGAGAGGCCCAGGATTGAACAGTAGGCAGGGGCTGTTCTTTCACCCCCTGGCAGTGCACCCACCTGTAGCCAGTGCCACGATAAATACCATGAAGACTTTGGTGCCATCTGCACCCCCCAATTCTTTACTGGAACATCTATTTTATTATTTATACATGCATTTCAACATGTACAGCATTCTCTCCCCAAACCAAACATCGGCTTAACGTTTGGAAAGACTCACTTTCAATAAGCCTGGCAAATTAAATATCCCACGAGAATTCTCAGCCAATTCCTAGTTTAAGCATCAGTCACAGGGGCAAAGTTAAAATCACAGCACCTGTGCAAGATGTGGCAACACAAGCAGAACATTTATCACAAGAGCAGGCTATTCTAGCAGTAGCCCATTGATCTCAGAACTTTGTCGAACAGTTGGGTATTCAAGAATCTCACTGTTCCTGTCTCAACAGCATGACTCGCTCCCGAGGTGTGCTTGAAATCTCCATTACTAGGTTTCCATGCAGAAAGAACAGATTCTGCTGAATCTGAAAACCATGTACTGAGTTTACAAGCCAAACTCAATGGAGTCTCGAGCAATCAGTGCTTCTGAATCCCATTATAACCCCCCCCCATGATTGACTAGCCACACCCCCACAAAGTTATTTAGGTTACAGGAGGCTTTAGGAAACTGTCCCCATGTCTATCATCTAAAATAAAGAATGGCTGCATCTTACCAGAGACGTGGTAAACAGCACCGAAGTCAGGAGCCTTTGCCACAGGCTTGCCTTCCAGCAGCACTAAGGGAAGATCAACAAGCGCAGGTTAATACAACAAAAACATTTTATTTATACAACAAGGAACCCAAGGCACTTCACAAGACTTAAAGATACAGTTAAAAGCCAATTTAAAAGTCTGAACTTAACATAATTTGGAAAGGAGTTTCAAAGTCTGGGTGCACAAACAAAAAGCGCCCCGTCACCCTGAGTGTGCAGCTTGGAGTTGGGGACAACCAACAGACCAGCCTCAGAGGACCGCAGGCTGCGAGTAGGGACATAGGGAGTAAGCAGGGCAGCAATATATAAAGAAGCAGTACCAGTTAGAGCTGTATAGGTTAGCAGTGCAATTTTGAAACCAATCCTAAAGTTAACAGGCAACCAACGGAGTTGACATAGTACAGGTGAGATATGATCACGAGATTTTGATCTTGTTAGGATAGAAACAGCAGCATTCCGGACATATTGGAGCCTTCTAAGAGTATTTAGCT
>NW_024471770.1:0-2372 GCF_017654505.1 Polyodon spathula | reverse complement strand
TGGAATCCATAGTAACACCCAAGTTCCTAATACTAGAACTGACCATATAAATGCTGCCCATCTCCTGTGGTATATTAGCATATACCTTGTTGAGAGATTACATCTGTGGTGCATTGATTTAGGACAGGGCTTTTCAAACTCGGTCCTTGGGACCCCCTGTGGCTGCTGGTTTTCACTCAAACCTAGCTCTCAATTACTTAACTAGACCCTTAATTGAACTGATAATTTGCTTAATTGTACCTTTACTTGTTTTCAGCTCTTAAACAGTTGCATATTTCAAGTTAGCTGTAACACTTGATAAGTGACTTGAACTAGCATTTCTAATAACTGCAGTTATTAGAAATGTAGCGAGGTGCGCCAAGCTTCCCGATTGACAGGCTGCAGGCCTAAAGGGTTACATGGGCACCAGGGGATCCGGAATACTCAAATAGGATGGTTCTTAACTAAACTTTAGTTTGCTAAACTTTAAAATGAGGTTTTGTTTGCACAAGTCATCGGGGTTTCGTCAAAGTCTCTGTCTGACAAAATGAAGCAACTCAGCCCCGCCAGCGGTTTCAGTTTATACCCAATTCTGTACAATACAAAAACAAGCCAACTTCCGAACAAAGCCAACTCGATTCACGTTTAGTTGTTGCATTCAGACTTCATAAAAGCGTGTCTGCAACTACAGGGATTAAATGAAGTCTGGTAACAGTAAATCAATACAGTATTTAGACAGCGAGTTCTGGTTTAATTACTCACTCCAGCTGCACATCACCCGATAATGTTATTAAATGGAACTTGTAGCGTCAGTAAACTTGTTCTGACTTGACAAGCGAAAAACAAGTCGCAAAAAAAAAAAAAAAAAAAAAGCAACAAAGGGAGCTACATTACTGCTATACTATATTAACACTGTTTAAACCGGAGATATCATACATCACGATTCACAAAATAGTCGTTCTTAATATTGTGCAACGCGTCCACTTTCTGTGTAAAGTAATACAATATTGCAACGTTGTGTATACGTTGCGAGGTCCTGCCTTCCTCATTATTAAACACCCCCTACCTGTGACACAACTCGAGAGCACAGAGATCACAGCCCACTTGCACAGCCCCATAGCCTCAGCGCAATGGTATCGTTTCGAGATTGAAAAACCTGCTCCGGGCTGAATTCAGATCCGCACTGCAAACTCCTGCGCTCAACCGGAACAATAATACCACCACCCGCGTCACATGATCATTCATTGCGCTAAATATATTCGCTCAATTAACCCAATGAGAAGCATGTTTGGGTCGAAGTTATCCAACCACGGGCAGAGGGAGATTAGTTTTGTCTGATCATGAGACCACTGACACACGTGATGGTCAAAGTGTCTGCATCACATGCCCGTTTGAAACTTCCTCCGCTTCTGTGCGGCGTGCTTCACCCGAGACACGGTGCTCTGCACTCGGAGCAGTCACAAAAAAACAAAGAAAAAAACTAAAAAAACACCCTGGCGGTGACTTCAACGTACTCCCACATTGAAAACAACAGGTGCTTTCAAAACACTCAACAGTACATTAAGTTCAAAGCATGTACGTTGCTTTTTACAGCCGTATTCGATTTGTATTTTCCCCCAAACGTTTTTCAGCTAAAACGAACTGAATTAACCACAATGTACTAATAAAAACAACAACTGTACAAACGTATATCAAAATACGGAGTGTTGAAATACAAAGCAAACACAGGTTAGTGTTAGGCAGATCGATCTGAAGTCTTTATTCAAAACAGATAGATACAAGATTGAATCACCAAGCGATACCCAATATGCATTATTAATATTGTGTTAAGCAAGAACAGAACAGAACAGTACTGATCTGGTTTGCATACGTGCAGAAAACATAAGTAATATACAACACAATAGGCTACTGCTTATTTATTTATTTATGTATGTATAAATAAATCTTCATCTGTAGCAAAAATACAAATATCTCTAGAAACTTTTCATTTTTGACAGGGCCAAGTGTTCCTGTTTAATCTGATTCAGTTTTAAGTACAGCTAAGGCCAAAACTTTTGCAGCACCTAGAATTTTAGGATTGAGAAAGGACCAATGGACCATATAAATACTGACAGCAGCAGGTGATATATTATAGCTCCTGTGATATATCAGCATATACCTTGCTGAGAGATTCCACCTGTAGTGCATTGATTTAGAACTAATGAATCTCGGTCACAGGGTTAAAACCCAAGGACAAGGGTCTGCAGTTTGCTTCAGCATTAGAAGTGCTAGCGAGGTGCTCCAGGCTTCCTGATTGACAGGCTGCAGGCGCTCACCAGTATTGCTTTTCTGGTGAACTGAATGGATCCATGTTTAATATAATGCTCTCGAATGAGACGATCTTTTGACTCTGC
>NW_024471769.1:5600-7000 GCF_017654505.1 Polyodon spathula | reverse complement strand
ATCACATTCAAAAAATTCTAAACCTGCACATGAACCTCATCCATATTGTACTGTGTGTAAAGATGTTTTTTTTTTTGTTTGTTTGTTGTCTTTAACTGTGCATCTGCGGTTAACGTATATCCAAATATATCCAGCCAATCACAAGAGTTCCCTTGCAATTAATTGCTGGAAGTAGGCCTGAAGGCTGAGCTAACGCTACCCAACTCAATTTTGTGAATGAATACTAAATAAATATAGAAATTAAAAAATATATAGTCGTGCTTATTTATTCATTTATTTTGTCATAAAATATCCTCCATGTCCGATTGCACTTTATTAAAATTAATAACACGTAAGTGTACAATATGATATCACACAAACAACTGGTGACAAACAACGACAGGGTTGTGAGTGATACTGGCAATGCAGGACCCCTCAGGGTAGGTGACCAACCGTCCCGTATTGTACAGGACAGTCAATCAATCAATCGATCTTTATTTTATATAGCTGGGTGTCGTCAGCATAGGAGTGAAACGTGAAGCTATGTTGGCGGGTGAGGTGACCCAAGGGAAGCATGTAAATGTTGAAGAGAAGAGTCCCAGGAACAGACCCCTGAGGGACACAGCAAGTGACCAGGTTAGATAAGTGAAAGGACAGCCAAGAGAGACAGGTTCCAGAGATGCCAGCATACTGCTGAAGGCAGTCAAGAAGAATGTTATGATCTAGGGTATCAAAAGCAGCAGTTAGGTCAAGGAATAAAAAAAAAAAAAACACCCTGCATTTCAAACAGAAATGTTCCAAAATGTTACATTTAAACCAAGAAGGAAATTGTGTCCAATGATTTAAAAAAAAAAAAAAAACACATGTGACAAGGACCTGATTACTCAACACATTATTTCAAGCTGTTCCAGGAATGAGAAGGGAACACCTACAAGACACAGGCTCCACTGTGCTGGAAACAGTATGACAGTGCAGGTACCACAGGGTGGGCAGCGTGTGCAGCTGAAGCCCATTGATAGGAATCGCTCTTTACTTTCCTTCTCGTGCCACGGGCTTTAGCAGTAGAGAACAGAATGCGCTGCACGAGATTTGTGGAGCACGAAAATCAGCCCAAACACAAATATGTCAAGAGGATCGGCGGCAAAAGTTTTCTGAGGAGCTGAAAGTCCGTACGGTTATCTGATTATTTGGAAAAGCTTCAGCCAAGACCAGTTATGCTACCAAAGAGGCCATATGGTCCTCTATAGTGGAGAAAGTCAATGCTGTCGGTGTTACCAGGCGGTCAGGTGATGAAAAGGTGAAATTCATCTATTAGGTCTAGGATGACCTGTGGAGTGAGATGATAACACCTTACCACCGCATCCTCTAGCATCCCAAACAAAGTGACCAAGGCTTTGAATATGTGGGGTCTTCTCTGTCTT
>NW_024471769.1:0-5100 GCF_017654505.1 Polyodon spathula | reverse complement strand
GCTACATCAGTCATTACAAGTTTGCACTTTCAGTTTGACAACATTATTTTTATCGGATCTATAAGTAAACATGTTTGAATGTGAGATGGCAATATTTAAGGAGCTCACCGAGAGCACTGGGCTAACGTTTTCTGTGGCCACTGCTGTTGGGATAGAGGAGTGGCAAGTGGTGAAGTGGAGGGCAGCGGTTGAAGACAGGAAAGATACTGTACATACCGTTATAACTTTCTCCTTGATGGCATTTATACAGTGAGGTGCATTTCAAACACTGACTTCAATTTACAGGATAAGGTTTTTTTCAGAGGCACAGTCAGTATACATTTTATAGGTTTTAAAGGGCTCACGAGCATGTGCTTGAGGGGGATTGTGGAGGAACCACCTCCTCCTCTTGTGGGAGAAGGCTTTGTTTTATTAAATTATACGCTTGTTCATAGTTTGTCAAACCATGGTCACACTAGTACCCCTGATGTACTTTTTTTGTGTGTGTCATGTAACGTGCCACTACACAGCGTCCAACTTCTGTGTGTGTTGACCAGGTCTGGCAAAGAAAAAAAAGACACAGTCATTAAATTTCCCTTCATTAAATCTATATTGGTAAACATGTGCATTCTCAGAGTCCAACTTACATAAATACCCACAGCTGACCTAAACATCCCTGGCGTAACCTTGCTTCCGAGGCCAACATGCTGCCAAGCTTTTGTGATTGCCACCGGATTTCCTTCACTTGTGAAGAAAAAAGAGGTGGATTTTTTCAACTTCCTCCATGTGGAGTAACTTTACTGATAACTGCTTTACCACACGCTCCAGCTTCAATAATTTTATTAAATTAAAAAAAAAAAAAAAAAAAATAAATAATTGAGTATATAAAGAAACTCACATCACACAAACACATTATGTAAAAACAGGCTAACATAGCATTAGTTTATTTGTATTTTTATACAGAAGTATCATCTGAAAGCACAGTACAATACATATTAAAATAAAATAAATCATCTACCATAATCCTACCATTGAAATTATAGTTTATATATATATGTAGCGTTTTCTGGGGCGGGTTCTTTGTAAGGCCGGGTTTACACATAAAGCCACACAACACAAGTCCAAGTAAAGGTTTAAAACCTGATTATTATTTTCAGGCTTTGACAGCGTTGTTGATAAAAAAAATCAAAACAACCAAAGTAAATAATCCGCCGCCAGCGGGAGGTCCTTCAAGCGTTGTCTTTTCAAGCCGGGGTTTGTTACCGAGGGTCTTTTTCATACAGAAGGTGGGTCCAAGTGCCGTTCCAGTTCTCCAGTCCAGTCCTAGTTAGTCGTTGAGTATTCAATCCTTGTTGTAATTATCTCTGTAAAACCTCCTTCTCCACAGTACACATTCTCGTTCTCGCTCTCTCTCTCTCTCTCTCTCTCTCTCTCTCTCTCTCTCTCTCTCTCTCTCTCTCTCTCTCTCTCTCTCTCTCTCTCTCTCTCTCTCTCTCTCTCAACACCTCCTACTCCTTCACCTGCCAGGGTCAAAAAAGACAAAAAAAGAATCCAGGGTGCGGTTAAATAGAGCAACTGATTAGTATCACCTGTCTGCAGTTTGGCTCTGATTACAACTGGAGACAGGTGTGGCTGTTCTGCTGCAGTCTAGAAGTTTCCACTGAGCTGTCCATGGTCCTGCCTCTGTGGAATACTTCACATTGCTGTCCGTGGTCCTGGCAGCCAAAAAACAAAGAAACCTCACAGGCACACAACATCCATCCATAACACAACCCCTGAAACCGCTACTATATATATATATATATATATATATATATATATATATATATATATATATATATATATCTATTGTGTGTGTGTGTGTGTGTGTGTGTGTGTGTGTGTACTTGTTTTTGTTAAAAGTGGGGACAATTTTATGACTGCACACCAACAACGTGGGGACCACTGACAAAGTGGGGACAAAAATCAATGTCCCCACTTTTCTGCCTATTGCAATTAGAGCAAGTCTCAAAAATATGTCTGGCATCAAAATCTTTACTGGCCCCAGTCTTCACTTTTTGAGGATGAAAGTGTGTGTGTGTGTGTGGGGGGGGAGCTCAGGGAAAGTGTGTAAAAATTTGCCGCCAGTGGAACTTTAGTTCTGACACACACTTCGGTCACGTGATCAGAAAACCAAGGTGGGGGGTCGACAATTTCTTTACGAATTCTAAATATATTGATATTTACTTTTTCAAAATATTTTTTATGATAAAGTAATTTACATTAATCAAATTATATAGTGTATATGTCATATGTTTAATTGTCAATGTGAAAGAAACAGAAAGAATATATTTGTGCTGCCTTTGGCTTTATCAGCAAGTGTTGACGTCCTACGTTTTTTGCTATGAAAACGGGAATGGTCAATACACGTTCAGTGTAACTAATATTTGTTGTTAAAATAAATATTGTTAGGGTAGCTATACATCCAGAAATATCTATTTAAGTCTAAAATATTTTTAAATAACAATTTTTAGAATATACAAAATACCACTCCTATTATAAACGTGACCTTAACGAGTGATTTTTGTATACTCAGTGCGCTATTTTTGCCTCTTCACACAGTGAAGGCCTATATATGCTTAGTTTATTTCGCATGAATTAAGTTGTACTTTACAGCGTGCTGAAATTGAAAATGCGTTAAGGCTGTACTGGAGCAAGTTAAATGCACATTATATGGGGGCAATTTTACCTTTGATATTGAAGTGCCACGTTCGTTTAATTTTACGTGTACAGCAAATGGATGAAACGTGACTTTCTTACACAAAGCAATGCATCTTAAATCAAACTGCACGCACTGTGGCTTACGTGTATTATTTTTCATTATTATTTTATTCAGTTTAGAAAAGGTGTCGGTTAAGCGACTCGGTGTAAAAACTCTTCATGAATATAGACTTGTTGCAAACAATAAAATGATGGGAAGACGGAAGAGGCGCAATCCTTTGGAAGAAGCCATTTATCATGCCAGCTCACGGACTGATAAAAAAAAAAAACTGGAGTTCAGATTCATCAGTTCAGACAAAGGTAAGTTACAAATTATAATGTACTAATATGGGCTGTTTAAAACGCTGGCAGCTAGTTATTCTTGAACTTAGTAAAGGTATACTGTAGTTCCTAACAAGATGAACCACTTTGCTGTCTTCTCTAGGAAGGAGCGTCTTTGCTCTTGCAAATATAGAGATGGGGGAGTTTGTTACAGAATATCGAGGGGAGCTCATCAGTGAGAAGGAAAGTCTGGCAAGACAGAGGAAATACCAAGATTCCCTGAAAACATTCTTGTTTGTTTTTAAGTGGCATGGCAAATGGTGGTGGTTGGTAACATTTTTATTTTTGTTTTCTCAAAATTATCATTATTATTTATTTTTTAGCAGACGCCCTTACTGCAGGGCGACTTACAGTTGTGTACAAATAAAATACATCAGGAATAGTCATTTACATGGAATTGTTTATATTATTATTAGTAATAGTGAATAGCATTGCTATTTTTATTTCATGTTCCCTCGGCTACCGTTGCTTTAACAGTTAAAAGCATCAGATGTAAGACCTATTTCAAATTATCCCTTGTTACCCGGGTTTACCAATTTTACGAGGGTACGTATGACGCAAGTTTATGTGTTAAAGTTTAATAAGAATGAGCCTAAAATGGATATAATGCTTATTAATAATCAAGCTTTAATAACTGTACAGTTGCGATTTTCTAATATACCTTATCCCAGTGTTGTTTATGCAGCTGTTTTCCCGTCACTAAATCAGATCAATGCAATGATATATACTAACATTCTTATGCAATATCCAGTCACTTCATATTATATACGTGTATTCTTTTTGCAGCATTGATGCAGCACAAGAAGATCTGTCACTGGCAAGACTGGTAAATGATGATCACAAAAAACCCAATTGTAAAATGAAAAATATTAATGTTGAAGGCAAACCACATTTGTGCCTTTTTGCGCTCAGAAACATAACATGCGGAGAAAAATTAACCTATAATTATGGTCCTGTCAACTGGCCATGGAGAATTATGCTAAGCATGTACATCATAACTTTCGAAATAGATAATAAAAAGGTTTCAAACTAAACATTTTTGTATGTATTGAAGATAATATCTTCCCAATTTTGTCTATTTAAGTGGCCTTTATCTGTGAATTAATTATTAATTTTCAACTTTGCTTTGTCTGCTATCCTGTTATACAGATAAGTTAAATTTGTAATTGCTGTTCTGAATATTTTGACAATTTTATACTTTTACAGGTTGCGGGTGAAGCAGAAAGTCCTGTGAGTAATTCAGAGCCAGTCCAACCTGAGTTTAGCGGCTGTTCATCTGAGTTGGACCATGCACCTGACGCTGTACAACAGACTACCTCAACTGCAACACAGGTACAGTATTAGCAAAGCCTGTATTAGCTACGTAGTGTTTGCTGCAGATCTATTAAATATTATTAGCGTCACTAACCTACAGATACAACTTTTCAGTGCAAGTATAAGTGTGTAATGTGTCCCTATATTGTCAGATACCTAATTAGCATGTATTGTGTCCTAATACTTTACCACACGTATGTAACGGCTCATTGCATAGATCAAGTGCACAGAGAGTATCCCCATATTGTTAGTTACACAACATGTGTTTAGTGTGTCCCCATATTGCCCCCCCCTCAGTTGCAGTGTTGCTGTGTTAATATGCAAAATAGATCCCTGTTTAGGTGAAGTCCATAGTCAGTGTCCCCATATTGTCAGTTACAGATTGTATGTGAAGTGTGTCCACATATTGTCAGTTACAGAATGTGTGTGAAGTGTGTCCACATATTGTCAGTTATAGATTGTGTGTGAAGTGTGTCCCCATATTGCCAGTTACAGATTGTGTGTGAAGCGTGTCCACATATTGTCAGTTACAGATTGTGTGAAGTGTGTCCACATATTGTCAGTTACAGAATGTGTGTGAAGCGTGTCCCCATATTGTCAGTTACAGATTGTGTGTGAAGTGTGTCCACATATTGTCAGTTACAGAATGTGTGTGAAGCGTGTCCCCATATTGTCAGTTACAGAATGTGTGTGAAGTGTGTCCACATATTGTCAGTTACAGGTTGT
>NW_024471768.1:0-5586 GCF_017654505.1 Polyodon spathula | reverse complement strand
GTGTGAAGTGTGTCCACAGATTGTGTGTGAAGTGTGTCCACATATTGTCAGTTACAGATTGTGTGTGTAAATGTGGGAAGCAGGTCACTGCTTAAGTGAAGAGCACAGATAGTGTCCCCACATTGTTACTCACTGTACAAATATTAGTATGTTTTATAACATCCAAGTGTAGCTTCATTCAGAGTGCGCATAGGATTATAAGAGTTGCCACGTGTTGTTATATTCCCAGAGTGATATCAGTACCTGGTTCGTTCTCCAGGTCACTGTACTAAAAGTAAATATAATTGATTTCAATAATTAATATAGTAATGCCTTAGGTGTCAGTTTGCATAACAAACTGGTCTCAAGATAAATTATTTTTCCTTAGAAATGCTGTTTTATACAATGACTGTCCAACAATCTTTGGACACCAAAAATGGGTGCTTTGGATATTACGTATCTCTTTCATTTATTATCAGAAAGCCACCCTACCAGGTCAACCCACGTGCTTGATGTGGGGGCCAAGGGCACATAGTAAGTACATTGTAAAGAAAAACATTGGTTAGAGTATTTGGAGTGCTTAAAGAACTAGAGACTGACCCACATCTGTACACTCAAAATATTTTAGTGGCAAGACATACAATTTTCACATAAACTGAGTAAAAGTGGGGAATCCTCAGACTATTTCTTTGTACTTTTACAGGTCGCAGGTGAAGCAGAAAGTCCTGTGAGTAATTCAGAGCCAGTCCAACCTGAGTTTAGCGGCTGTTCATCTGAGTTGGACCATGCACCTGACGCTGTACAACAGTCTACCTCAACTGCAACACAGGTACAGTATTAGCAAAGCACAAGAGCTATATTATATAGTAGAACTACTTTGTGTTTGCTGCAGGTCTTGTTATTAATGCTATTAATCTACAGATACAAAGTATAGTTTGTCCCCTTTTTGTTATTTATACAATATGAGTGTATAGTGTCCCTATCAGTTGCACAATGCATGTGTATTGTGTCCCCACTATGTAATAGTTATGTGTAAAATGTCAATGCTTAGGTAAAATCCACAGTGTGCTTGTCAGTTATGTGACTTGTGTGTAGTGTGTAGCAGGTCCCCACACTGTAGTACAAGTGTGTAAAGGGTTGTTGCTTAGGTGAAATAAACAAGCAGTGTCCCCACATTGTCATTTAAAAACATGTTTGCTGTGTATCCCATATTGTTAGTTACAGAATATGTGCACAGTATGTATTTTTTTGCCAGGGTTCTTACTCTATCATTATAATAGAACCTGTGTGTGATCTCAGAGCCTGTAATGTACTGCAGGAGTTTTGCACCATGGTCCTAGGGCCCCACTGTCTCTGTTGGTGTTACAGCTGAGTTGTCCGTACAGGTGAGCGATATGCATTAAAAATAGTAGCATTTAGACCTTACAGATGATAACGACGTATCACGATATTTTATGACAAACAGACAGAAAAGATTGGCACCATAATGAACAAATCTTTATTTTGTGCTGCGCCACAGAACAGCATGCAAGTTTAGTGTTTCATTCACCAGTAGGTTTAAAACCAAAAAATATCCAAACTACTGAGCTTGTGCCCTTTGGTACAGGGTCATCTCCTTCACTTAGTTGTTAGTTAAAACTTCGCCGCTCTCGTCTGTTTCTCCCTGTTTACTTGTTGCCGCCATCACGTTTCTGAGCCTCTGGGTGAATATGATTGGGTCGAGAGGTGCA
The DNA here is from genome assembly GCF_017654505.1 of Polyodon spathula. NCBI lineage: Eukaryota > Metazoa > Chordata > Actinopteri > Acipenseriformes > Polyodontidae > Polyodon > Polyodon spathula. Next base: position 3,877 of record NW_024471768.1, on the reverse strand, counting down.
CCAGTGGCTCCATGGTGAATGAAACTCCATGCCCAAACACCGTCTGTGTGCTGTGCCTTTCTCAAATGTCAACACCTCTTTACTTTCTCAAATATTACTGCTTTGGTTTATGTATTTCTTTTTTCGTTTAGCAGATTACGTCTTTTGTATACTAGCCAATAAACCCCGATATAATCCAACCCCACAATATTTTTTATCACAAATAAAATTATACCGGAAATGCGATATATTGCCCAACCCTACTTGTCAGCTACTTAATTGCTCAACTAACCAAACAAGTAATTTATCGCTCAGGTGGAATGAAAAGCAGCTGACAGTGAGCCACCAGGACTGATTCAAATACATATACACGAGTAAATATTTAAATACATATACATGAGTAAATATTCATGGTTCATGGACATGGCAGAATATTATGACTCTGAAGTTATAAACACTTTTATAATGCATATTCTTACTTTGTCCTTGTTTGGGTGAGTATTTGTTTTCTATCCTCCTCCCCGAGTCTATGAATATTTCGGATGTGCTTTGATAAATATAGCACGCTTTCCTTTCCACAGAGGGCACTCCTTTGCCCGTCCTGCCTAAAAGTAATGCAAAATTAACAAAAGGAGGAGAGTTAAAATGATTGTCTTTTTTTTCCCACCCTGTAGCTCAAAGGCTATCACAGATCTATCCTCACATGCCATCATGGTGAAATTTGAAAATTTGATGAAAATGTAGCATTTGAAGAAGGGTGACTCACGGTGAAAGAGGAGCCCCAGACGGCACTAAGAAGTTTAACCAGGGTTCCAGGCCCCAGGGTCATGGAGATATCATCGAGAAGGGTCGTTTTTGGGCATTTTTGACAGTGATAATGTGATAGCACCAGGGGTTACTGAAATATTAATTTAAATACGATTCCCATTGAAATGAAAAAGAAAACTTCTCACAATAACACATTTATTTAGTGCTGGTGTCGAATTAAAACTAGGGCACTGTCTTGTTTTGTAAATCAGACTCTTAGCTATGTAACCATGGCCTAGTTGAAACGAAAGCAGCAGGCATGTGGAAGAATGTGGAACAATCTTTTTTTCTTATAAATCAGTCTTTACAGGAATCATCACACAAACACTGCAGTCTATCAGAGACTAATTGTCTGATACTACAACTCTTTAAATTAAGTTTCTACGTGGTTGCACGGCTGAGAAACACTTAAAAAGGGGCTTTTTGAAGTAGACTGTAATATAACGGTTTGCGTCCGTCTAAGGCAAGCTGCTGCATGGGAAGCAAAAGGTCCAGGAACTTGTGCTTCTATATTCTTTATCTATATGTTTGTCAGGCAATGTGTAGCAAATGTCACCTTCCTAGCACATTCACAGCTTGTTTGACACCCTCTACTACCCTCAGTTTAGTATACTACAGTAAACCCAATTGCACTCTTTTTTTATAAATTAAAAAGCAGTCTTTGCAGGAATCATACCACAAACGCTGGAATCAGTTACATACTGTCACTTTGACACCACAGCCATTTAAATGGAATTCTGGGTGTTGCATTGCTGATCATATATTATACAATTTAACACTTTCCAGTACTAAGTACTAAAATGAACTGTGTAAAACATGGAATAGATGTGTGTGGGTATCTGCTAACAAGAAAAAAGACAAAGATTATATCTGATACACCAAACAGGTGAACAACATTTATTAAACATTGAAATTCCAATGAAAAATTAACTATTTACATAAATAACTGTTTTTTAAACAACAACAATAAACAAAATCAACACCCGCAAAATACGCCCCTCCATTTCCCCTTTTGTATTAAACTCCTGGTCTACTCTCTCATCTTCACCCGCCTTGACTATTGCAACTTCATTTTCCCTTCTTGCTCCCCTTCATTGGAATAGACTCCCAATTAACAAAAAAAAATATATATAATCTATATATACATACATTTATTATTTCTTAGCTATTGCTTCTCTTATTTTGCATCTTATGTTTTCAATTGTAAGGTCCATTTTGTTTGCAGGTCTTTAAGAACTTCGTCCTGCTTTAAGGACTTTGAAGATCTGCCAAGACAAAAAATCCCATATTAGGTGGTGCTATGAGTTATGCACTATACGGACATGTTTAGTGGGGTTTTAAAGCACTGGAGTGTAATGTGTTTTTATACCCTGTGTGCAGTAGGTGTTGGGTAAAAGAGGAGTGAAAACCATCATAAGCAGAAATGGCAAGGCAACTTACTATTGTATTTCCAATGTGGCCTCTGCTAATTTCTTCGTGAAATACACTTCTCAGCTGATGTACAAACTGTGGTGTGTATGCAATGGGCCTCTTTTTCCTCTACGAAAATAAATTGCAGAGACAACATTAGTTATACTTGGTAAAATGCACAGTGTTTTTGTTAGGTCACCCACTGAAAAAAAAATACTTACTGCCTTTCCTGTTTTTTTTCCACCTCATGGGCAGAGGGCTTAGCAGTAAACTGTGTTCCTGTTTGAAGAGTGGAAAAGGACATTCCATTAGAAGTGTATACATGTTACTAAACAGATATCATAGCTACATTAGGACCAGCATCTCACATCATCCTGCTCTGAATCATCTGACTGGGACCATTCGTCCTCCGACCCTTTTTTTCGGAATCTTCTTCTGCCCCCGACTCTTCTCCCCCAGAACCTTCTGGCCCTGAAACTTTTGGCCTAGACTCTTTTGCCCCAGATTCTCCTGCCCATGACACTTCTGACCCTGACTCCTGTGCCCCAGACCCTTGTTCCGCTTGTGACCCTTCTTCCTAAATAGTTGGCTGACTGCATGGCAGCTTCTTTAAGGGGGGGAAAGACATATTATTAGTGTGCACATAAGTTACAAGAGAGATTATGGCTACATCAGTCATTACAAGTTTGCACTTTCAGTTTGACAACATTATTTTTATCGGATCTATAAGTAAACATGTTTGAATGTGAGATGGCAATATTTAAGGAGCTCACCGAGAGCACTGGGCTAACGTTTTCTGTGGCCACTGCTGTCGGGATAGAGGAGTGGCAAGTGGTGAAGTGGAGGGCAGCGGTTGAAGACAGGAAAGATACTGTACATACCGTTATAACTTTCTCCTTGATGGCATTTATACAGTGAGGTGCATTTCAAACACTGACTTCAATTTACAGGATAAGGTTTTTTTCAGAGGCACAGTCAGTATACATTTTATAGGTTTTAAAGGGCTCACGAGCATGTGCTTGAGGGGGATTGTGGAGGAACCACCTCCTCCTCTTGTGGGAGAAGGCTTTGTTTTATTAAATTATACGCTTGTTCATAGTTTGTCAAACCATGGTCACACTAGTACCCCTGATGTACTTTTTTTGTGTGTGTCATGTAACGTGCCACTACACAGCGTCCAACTTCTGTGTGTGTTGACCAGGTCTGGCAAAGAAAAAAAAGACACAGTCATTAAATTTCCCTTCATTAAATCTATATTGGTAAACATGTGCATTCTCAGAGTCCAACTTACATAAATACCCACAGCTGACCTAAACATCCCTGGCGTAACCTTGCTTCCGAGGCCAACATGCTGCCAAGCTTTTGTGACTGCCACCGGATTTCCTTCACTTGTGAAGAAAAAAGAGGTGGATTTTTTCAACCTCCTCCATGTGGAGTAACTTTACTGATAACTGCTTTACCACACGCTCCAGCTTCAATAATTTTATTAAATTAAAAAAAAAAAAAATTCCTCTTCCTCCTCCGCCTCCCCATCTTCCATCTTTCTCCTCCTCCTCCTCCTCCTCCTCCTCCTCTCCCTCGCCTCCTCTTCCTCATGTGGACTCAAGCTATCCCTCATGTTTTTGTCTTTTGCCATAAGGGCAATGTACTGAACACTTTCCGTCTATAATAGTGAAACAAA
>NW_024471767.1:0-2000 GCF_017654505.1 Polyodon spathula | reverse complement strand
TCAATGCTGTCTTTCAAATTTCAAAAGCTCAGGGAAAATACGCATAGAAGAAAAGTCGTGAGCCAGGCGGAAGTCGAACCTACAATCTTCTGATCTGAGGTCAGACTATCAATTGAAACAACATCATCATCATCAACATCAGTGTCAAATAAGAGAATATTTATCATCTGGCTCTGGGTAGCCACATGTCATACCTGCTCAAGTGTGGGGGAATTAGCTCAAATGGTAGAGCCTTCGTTTAGCATGTGAGAAGAAGCGGGCTCGATGACCTTATTCTCCATTGCATGCTTTTTCTTTCCAGCCTTTTCTGAACTATGTATTTTCCTCAAAGAGCAAGTACCCAGTCTTCCTTCAATAAATCTGCTGGTAGAGCGGAGCACTGTAGTTAAACATGTTGGCATTCTTAGATCGCTTGTTAACTTCTGGCTCGAAGGACGGTACTTTTTTTTTTTAACCAGCTTTAACTGGTAATGAGGGACAAAAAGAAGTAATGAAACCTAAGGCAACAACTGTCTGAAATGGCAACAAATGCTGCACTAGAAAGAGTCCAAAAAAGAGCCCAACAATGTTTTTGAAGCTGACACTCTGGGATCTTTCAAGAAGCTGCTTGATGAGATTCTGGGATCAATAAGCTACTAACAACCAAACGAGCAAGATGGGCCAAATGGCCTCCTCTTGTTTGTAAACTTTCTTATGCCCCAGGCATCTCTAGTTATTATTATTATTATTATTATTATTATTATTATTATTATTATTATTATTATTATTATTATTATTATTATTTTATTCAAAATAATTATTATTATTTATAAGTTTGTTATAAGAAAATGTTTCATATGCATTGCAGTGTTATGTTACTAGACAGCTACATATGTTCCATTTCTCCATCATAATGGACAACCAAAAATATATAAAAAATAAAATTAAAAACAATATTTTGCTTGATCTTCATTTGAAGTACCTATAAGAGTAGACACATAATACAAAATATGTCTCGTGTGTGTAAATGAATTCAAGTCTGAAAGGGTTAAGATAGTAGTTTAATATTGATTCCATGTTTAACCAATGCTGATATTTATATTGATTCAATGTTGAAATCCGATGTTGATTCAATATCAATTTGCTCATTGAAATAACAAAAACACTGACTGATTATTACAGAAATATTTTTATTAATTTCAATTAAGAGAATTTTCACTATTGTGTGGTTGCAGCAACCTTTGATCCTCTCCCAATCATGTCCAAATTATGTTGAAAGTGTAATTTATCTAGGAAAAAATAAATCAATTATTAGTAATTATTATTATTTTCTTAGACTTATCCAGAGTGATAGTGGTTGTGACTTATCCAGAGTGACAGAGTGACGTGAATTGACGTATCTTATACCCTTCACATGACACATTAGTATAAATCTCACACGTAATGAATAGACACATAATATATTTTTACAAAAACATCAAAAATGGTTTGATGCAGGTTTGATCATAACTGACCTATAGTACTCTGCTATAAAAAACAAAAACAAAATACATATGGCCAATGGATTGAGAAAATATGTAACTCAACCTCAATATTTATGCAATTCGTTAAACAGCATATCATTTTAAATAGCCTACCATTTTATTTATTTATTTTTAAATGTATTTAATAAAACTAATTTAATGCAACTCATGAATACCATTAGGCCTACATATATTTATGCAACTTCATTTTAGTGTAATTCCTTAATGTAGTCAAACGATCATTATAGCACTTTCTTTTTTTTTTTTTTTTTTTTTTCTTTTGTTAAAATGCTTGCTATAGCTATGTAATCGATTGGTCAGTTTTAAGGTGAGCAAGTTTTGCCTTGGTCCGGCTTTTACCCATTCCCTTATCATAAGAACATAAGAACATAAGAAAGTTTACAAACGAGAGGAGGCCATTCGGCCCATCTTGCTCGTTTGGTTGTTAGTAGCTTATTGATCCCAAAATCTCATCAAGCAGCTTCTTGAAGGATCCCA
>NW_024471766.1:0-5000 GCF_017654505.1 Polyodon spathula | reverse complement strand
GGGTGTCAGCTTCAACAACATTACTGGGGAGTTGATTCCAGACCCTCACAATTCTCTGTGTAAAAAAGTGTCTCCTATTTTCTGTTCTGAATGCCCCTTTTTCTAAACTCCATTTGTGACCCCTGGTCCTTGTTTCTTTTTTCAGGCTGAAAAAGTCCCTTGGGTCGACACTGTCAATACCTTTTAGAATTTTGAATGCTTGAATTAGGTCGCCACGTAGTCTTCTTTGTTCAAGACTGAACAGATTCAATTCTTTTAGCCTGTCTGCATATGACATGCCTTTTAAGCCCGGAATAATTCTGGTCGCTCTTCTTTGCACTCTTTCTAGAGCAGCAATATCTTTTTTATAGCGAGGTGACCAGAACTGAACACAATATTCAAGATGAGGTCTTACTAGTGCATTGTACAGTTTTAACATTACTTCCCTTGATTTAAATTCAACACTTTTCACAATGTATCCGAGCATCTTGTTAGCCTTTTTTATAGCTTCCCCACATTGTCTAGATGAAGACATTTCTGAGTCAACAAAAACTCCTAGGTCTTTTTCATAGATTCCTTCTCCAATTTCAATATCTCCCATATGATATTTATAATGTACATTTTTATTTCCTGCGTGCAGTACCTTACACTTTTCTGTATTAAATGTCATTTGCCATGTGTCTGCCCAGTTCTGAATCTTGTCTAGATCATTTTGAATGACCTTTGCTGCTGCAACAGTGTTTGCCACTCCTCCTACTTTTGTGTCATCTGCAAATTTAACAAGTTTGCTTACTATACCAGAATCTAAATCATTAATGTAGATTAGGAATAGCAGAGGACCTAATATTGATCCCTGTGGTACACCGCTGGTTACCACACTCCATTCTGAGGTTTTTCCTCTAATCAGTACTTTCTGTTTTCTACATGTTAACCACTCCCTAATCCATGTACATGTGTTTCCTTGAATCCCAACTGCGTTCAGTTTGAGAATTAATCTTTTGTGCGGGACTTTGTCAAAAGCTTTCTGGAAATCTAAATAAATCATGTCATATGCTTTGCAATTATCCATTATCGATGTTGCATCTCCTCAAAAAAATCAAGCAAGTTAGTTAGACACGATCTCCCTTTCCTAAAACCATGTTGACTGTCTCCCAGTACCCTGTTACCATATAGGTAATTTTCCATTTTGGATCTTATTATAGTTTCCATAAGTTTGCATATAATAGAAGTCAGGCTTACTGGTCTGTAGTTACCTGGTTCAGTTTTGTTTCCCTTTTTGTGGATCGGTATTACGTTTGCAATTTTCCAGTCTGTCGGTACCACCCCTGTGTCAAGAGACTGCTGCATGATCTTGGTTAGCGGTTTGTAAATTACTTCTTTCATTTCTTTGAGTACTACTGGGAGGATCTCATCCGGCCCAGGGGATTTGTTTATTTTAAGAGCTCCTAGTCCCTTTAACACTTCTGCCTCAGTTATGCTAAAGTTATTTAAAACTGGATAGGAACTGGATGACATGTGGGGCATGTTGTCAGTACCTTCCTTTGTAAAAACTTGTGAAAAGTAATCATTTAACATATTTGCTATTTTTTTTTCTTCCTCTACGATTTTGCCATTTGTATCTCTTAAACATTTAATCTCCTCTTTGAATGTTCGCTTGCTGTTGTAATATTGGAAAAACATTTTGGAATTGGTTTTAGCTCCCTTAGCAATGTTCATTTCTATTTCTCTCTTGGCCTTTCTAACTTCCTTTTTGACTTGCGTTTGTAGTTCTGTGTACTCTTTCTGCTACTATAAAGTTAAAATGTTAGTATACTATGCTATATATTTAACTATAATTTCCATAAGTCAACGCACGTTTCTAAAGTCGATTTAGTCAGTTAGCCTATCAGGTATACGTAATGACGTTTCATTTTTATATTTTTTTTAATTGTTTAATATAAAAATCGTGGAAATGTCTTTGTCATTTACCCGAGTGAAAATGACAGTCTTCTCAGTCTTTCAGTTGGTGGTTATTTTGAATGGCGGCTGTTTTAAATTTATCTCAGACTTCACTCGCGCCAGTACAGTAACCATACCAGCAGCTTGGTCGTTAGTATCGTGACGTAAACGGAGACGCCTTATGCAAATACGCTGCAAAAGTGGTACATCACGTTCCCAAGACAACGGGACCTCGGTTTCTCAACAAAGCCTCTGATCTAAGTTGTAATTACATATAAATGTTATTTATTGATTACATTGAAAACTCTCTATGGTAGCGTGTTGCCCCCGAAACAAACGAAAATAAGGAACACTAGTACGAGTCACAATATCCTACACGATATTCATCAATGATTTTACACCAATTCGCTATTTCCGACACTGTTTCTAAAAAGATTAAAGGTTATTACTGTATTACTGTTCTTCTCTTCCATTTCATATCGGGTAACGTTAATGTCGATTTTTTTACTAGTAATTAAAAACGAAAATACGGAACACTACAAGTCGCAGTATCCTACACTGTCTAACTTGTATTTAGTTTACACACTCATGCTAGCCTGGACTACCAAACAAAAATACTGTCAGTGCCATTGAAAGAAACATTGATGACTTGACTGGAATTTATTGGAATTTATAATATATAAATAATATTTTCTCAAATAAATGTTTTAAACTGCAATAAATGTCATGTCTTTCTCTCTCCTCCCCCTCTTTACTCCCTTGCTGTGACTGCGGTGATGGAAAATGACAGTGATGCACAGTGTGGATCCACAAACAGGTAAATGACCACAACTTCCCACTGAATAAACAACAACTGCACCACTGTTATTTTTACAAATAGAGGAGTGTTCCACGTTGTCACTTTTTACCAATTTTAACTGATTATATATATATATATATATATATATATATATATATATATATATATATATATATATATATATATATATATATTAAGGTACTTATCACTAGGCTACCTATATTTTATGAAACTGTCCCATGCTTGTTTAGTTCTCCACACCTCACTATTATTACTTCATTGAAGCACACACATTAGAAAGTTATCAGCATTTACTGTATTGAAAGCTTACATTATTTAGTTTTTATTTTACTGAAGTAAACCGATTTTTAAAAGTACAACCTGATAAAAATATGATACAACCTGTACAACCTTAGTTTGATAAACTCCTAAACAATTCCCATATATATATATATATATATATATATATATATATATATATATATATATATATATATATATATATATATATATATAAACAGTGAAAATGCATAACAGTTCTTATAGTGCGTTGCCACGGCACTGTATGCAGATTAATCATGGCTACATCTCATTCTCACTGGACAAAACATAGAAAAGTGAATTCATGTGTCAATGATCATGTACATGAGATTTTTCAAGAAGCCACTTGTATTGATGATGATTGAAGATCTTACAAATCCTGTCATTTCAACTAGTCCCAATACTAATTATTATCAATCTGATGAACATGTTCAGTGCGATGACAGAGGGTTTTTTTTTTTTTTTTTTTAATCTGATGATTCAGGTAGCAGTGAGTGTCAAATTAACCCAGATATGGATTCTGAGAATTTGTATGACTGTGAAAATGTATCACAATTTTCAACATTAGGAAATAGTCAAACAAACCAAGAAGAAATCTCAAACAAACTTCAGCACTGGGCAAAGAAATAGAACATTTCCTTAGTGGCTTTGACACCAGTTCTGGGCATTTTGAAAACCAATTTTCTTGCTTTGCCAAAAGATGCAAGAGCACTGCTCAGCACGCAACCTATGTAAACACAATTAAAGTAGGTGGAGGAGAACACTATAACTTTATACTGAAAAGAGTATTGCAAGCAAAATTAAATTATATGACATGCCGACCTGAGAATAGTTGCCTCTCTGTGCAAATCAACATTGACTGCATTCCACTTTTTAAAAGCTCCAAACTCCAATTCTTGGATTACTTGAATGCGATGACTCCAAATCTCCTTTCATTATTGGTTTGTTCTGTGGCACAAGCAAACCCGATAGTTCTCATGATTATTTGAAGGAATTTGTCACTGAGTTATCTCAGTTGAAACATGATGGCCTCAGTCACAGCGGTGTACATTTCCAAGTTACAGTGTCAGTATATATATGTGAAGCACCAGCTTGGGCATTTGTGAAAAATGTCAAATCACATAATGGTTATTCAGGGTGTGATAAATGTACCCAGAGTGGTGAATGACATATCCTGAGACAGATGCATGACTTTGCCCTGATCAACACTTCAAGGCAATGACTGATGAGGAACATCACTTGAGTTCAAGCACATTGATTGGTGTAGCAAAAATGGTCTCTCAATTTCCAATTGACTAGATGCACTTGTGCTGTGTGGGCATTGCAAAGAGATTATTAAAGACATGACTTCACTCCCGCATTGTTAATACCATCTCCAGTGATCTCAAAATGCTTCGTTTTTTATACCAATGGAGTTTGTGAGAAAACCTTGATTTTTGACTGAGCTAGATAGGTGGTAAGCCACAGAATTATGTCTGTTCCTTTTATACACAGGGCTCGTAGTCTTGAGGAGTTTGATTCAAAATGGAATGTATGACAATCTCATGCTTTTATCAGTGGCTGTGTTAGTGTTACTTGTCTCACCAACAATGATTGATTTTGCTTATGAACTTCTTGTGTCTTTTGTGAAGCATTTTGGTAAATTGTATGGGAAAGATGAACTTGTCTACAACATTCACCAGTTACTCCATTTGGCTAGAGAGATTAAATTATTTGGACTTCTGGATAATATATCTGCCTTTCAATTGAAAATTTAATTGGCCAAGTGAAAAAACTGGTGCGCAAGCCATCTCAAGCATTATAGTAAGTTATTCAAAGACTATCTGAGATGCCAACAGCAAATCAACCAAAAAAAGCACTAGTTGAATTGAACAAAGTTCATCACAATGGCCCTGTGCTACCATACTTTCCAAATGCTGTGCAGTACAAGGAGATGTGTATAAAAAAGTGTTCAATGACTGTT
>NW_024471765.1:0-8289 GCF_017654505.1 Polyodon spathula | reverse complement strand
GAGAAAGGAAACAATTGTATACAGATCGGAGATAACATTGCTATTGTGAAAAAAACAATGATACAATTTATATCCTTCATCAGAAATTTCATCATAAGGAGGACTTCTACATATATCCCTGTTGCTCTACTGTTCTTGGCATTGAACAGGATTGGAAACATTACAGCTGATAATTGATAACTGAAAATGTTATTATTGTTTTTGTTTTTTATAGCAGAGTACTGTAGGTCAGTTACGATCTCACCTGCATCAAACCATTTTTTGACGCTTTTTGTAAAAATATATTATTTATCTAAACATTACGTGTGATATTTATACTAATATGTCGTGTGAAGGGTATAAGAGACGTCAATTCGCGTTTGAGCAGTCAGAATCGCTCTTTGCTTCGTGATCCTTGCGTCTAAACTGCGTGTTATGATATTTATGTTGTTTCTGTATTTTTGTGCTTAAACTGTGATATTTTGTAACCACTGTCACTCTGGATAAGTCTAAGAAAATAATAATAATTACTACTAATTGATTTACTTTTTCCTGGATAAATTACACTTTCAACAAAATTTGGACTTGATTGGGAGAGGATCAAAGGCTACTGCAACCACACAATAGTGAAAATTCTCTTAATTGAAATTTAAAAAAAATATCTCTGTAATACTTGGTCAGTGTTTTTCTTATTTCAGTGAGCAAATTGATAATTGAATCAACATCGGATTTCAACATTGAATCAATATAAATATCAGCATTGGTTAAACATGGAACATTTGAAATTTGAAAGACAGCATTGATAAACGGCAACCCCAAAGTGTCTTTGCCTCCTTAGCGCAGTAGGTAGCATGTCAGTCTCATAATCTGAAGGTCCTGAGTTTGATTCTCAGAGGTGGCAGCTCCTCTTTTTTGCTATACACTATTTTACATCTGTTGGAATGAAACTCAAATAAGACCAGCTTGAATATTTTCCAACCATTTATTAAAGGAAAAGCACAGAATTTGGGCATCGATCCCGCTACTTCTCATATGCAAAGCAAGCGTTCCACCATTTAAGCTAATTCACGACACTTGACCAAGTACGACACGCGGCTGCACAGAGCAAGGGCAAAAAATGTTCTCTTATTTTTATGACTTTGAAGAAGATGATGATGATGACAATGACGTTGTTGTTCTTGTTTCAGACAGTTGTTGCCTTAGGTTTCATTCCTTCTTTTTGTCCCTCATTACCAGTTAAAGCAGGTAAAAAAAAAAACGTATTGTCCTTCGATCCGGAAGGTAACAAGTGATCTAAGAATGCCAACATGTTTCTCTACTGTATATATATATATATATATATATATATATATATATATATATATATATATATATATATATATATATATATATATATATATATATATTTCAATGTACCATGTGTGTGTCAGTAATATATGAGAATTGGTCAGGGGTGTGAATACTTTTGCAAGGCACTGTATATATGTGTGTGTGTGTGTGTGTGTGTGTGTGTGTGTGTGTGTGTGTGTGTATATATATATATATATATATATATATATATATATATATATATATATATATATATATATATATATATATATGTATATACAGTGCCTTGCAAAAGTATTCACACCCCTGACCAATTTTATCATATTACTGAGTTACAAATGGCACATTGAAATTTCGTTCTGTTCGATATTTTATTTTAAAAACTCAAAATCAATTATTGTAAAGTGACATTGGTTTTATGTTGGGAAATATTTTTAAGAAAAATAAAAAACTGAAATATCTTGCTTGCATAAGTATTCAACCCCCACACATTAATATCTGGTAGAGCCACCTTTTGCTGCAATAACAGCTTTAAGTCTTTTGGGGTAAGTATGTACCAGCTTTGCACACAGTGTCGGAGTGATTTTGGCCCATTCTTCTTGGCAGATTTGCTCCAGGTTGTTCAGGTTGGTTGGACAACGCTTGTGGACCTCAATTTTCAAATAGTGCCACAGATTCTCAATGAGATTGAGATCAGGACTTTGACTGGGCCACTCCAATGTTGCTTTGGCCTTGTGCTTGGGATCATTGTCCTGCTGAAAGGTGAATTTCCTCCCAAGCTTCAGTTTTTTAGCAGACTGAAGTAAATTCTCTTACAATATTTTCCTGTATTTTGCTCCATACATTCTTCCTTCAATTGTAACAAGATGCCTAGTCCCTGCTGATGTGAAGCATCCCCACAGCATGATGCTGCCACCACCATACTTCACTGTAGGGATGGTGTGTCTTGAGGCATGGGCAGTGTTAGGTTTGCGCCACACATAGCGCTTTGAGTTTTGGCCAAAAAGCTCTATCTTGGTCTCATCTGACCACAAAACCTTTTCCCACATTGCAGCTGGGTCACTCTCATGCTTTCTGGCAAACTCCAGATGTGCTTTCAGATGGTACTTTTTGAGTAACGGCTTCTTTCTTGCCACCCTCCCATACAGGCCAGAGTTATGCAGAGCTCTTGATATGGTTGACTGATGCACCATTACTCCGCTCCCAGCCACTGAACTCTGTAGCTCCTTCAAAGTGATTGTTGGCCTCTCTGTGGCTTCTCTCACAAGTCTCCTTGTTTGAGCGCTGAGTTTTGAGGGACGGCCTTTTCTTGGCAGTACCTGGGTGGTGTGATGCAGCTTCCACTTCCTGATTATTGATCCAACTGTGCTCACTGGGATATCCAAACACTTTGGATATTATTTTGTACCCTTTCCCTAATCTATGCATTTGTATTACTTTATCTCTAACTTCTGTAGAATGCTCTTTGGTCTTCATTTTCCTTCAGATTCACAGCCTTACCAATGATCCTTCAACAGTGGGGTTTTTATCCAGAAAATGTGACAGCAACTTTAATGGTTCACAGGTGGAGGCCAATGGTAAGGTAATTGTGTCCTCGTTAGGGCAATTTCTTTCATCGGTGCAAACTGGGAGCTTCCACAGCACAGGGGTTGAATACTTATGCAAGCAAGATATTTCAGTTTTTTATTTTTCTTAAAAATATTTCCCAACATAAAACCAATGTCACCTTACAATAATTGATTTTGAGTTTCAGTGTTTAAAAATAAAATATCAAACAGAACGAAATTTCAATGTACCATTTGTAATTCAGTAATATGAGAGAATTGGTCAGGGGTGAATTTTTGCAAGGCACTGTATATATATATATATATATCTCACACACACACACACACACACACACACACACATATATATATATATATATATATATATATATATATATATATATATATATATATATATATATATATATATAAGCGACATTCGACTTCTTGCATTTGTAAAGACCAAATTTATGGCACACACAATATAGTGTATTCAATATGCTTTATTTCATTTAAAAAGATATAAAAATCTACTGGTTTCGGCACCACAGTGCCTTCATCGGGATAGTGTGTCAACTTTCACAGGAATTATATATAATTAACAATTAACAAGTCGAACAATTTAATAGAATAACCTCACATACTGCATGTGAAAACAGTTACACATTGAACCATACATGAATGATTATCAATCATCCATTATCAAACACAATTTCATAATTTACACATGTACATGAATAATGCAAATCAGTTATATACAAGCCCGTTCATAAATAAAGTACTATAAAGTGCTAAAGTGCATCAGCCAGGAATTACTATAAGGACTATAGTCTAGTTTGTCATTTAAACCAAAGGGATGCAAAGTATTAAATGTATAAATCCAAAAAGACTCTCATTTAAACAGTACATTGAAATTTAGGACAATTAACTTTTTCTATACCAATAAATCTTAGCTTAGATGATGACCCGTGACTAGCTTGTATATAATGTCTTGTCATAGCATAGTCCAGATTGCCAGTACGCAACGCTGTTTTATGTTCTTTAATTTTCTGTTTTAATATTCTTTTTGTCCTCCCCACATTTTCCACATGTTTCCACATGGACAAACCAGCATATGTACAACAAAAGTGGTACTACAATTAATGAACTGATTTATTTGATACCTTTTTCCGCTGTGAGGATGCGCCCTATATAGCCTGGACGTCGCCGGTTCGAGTGTGGGCTATTCCACGGCCGACCGTGTATGGGAGTTCCCAGGATGTGGGGCTCAATTGGCTGAGCATTGCCGGGAGGGCTTAGGTCGACCAGGGTGACCTCGGCTCACCGCGCACCAGCGACCCCTGTAGTCTGCGGGCTTGCCTGTTAGCTGTCCGGGAGCTGCGTTGTCCTCCCACGCTGTAGCTCCTGGGTGGCTGCATGGTGAATCCACAGTGTGTAAAGAAGCGGTCAGCTGACAACACACGCTTCGGAGGACAGCGTGTGTTCATCATTACCACTCCCGAGTCAGCACAGGGGTGGCAGCAGTGAGCTGAGCCTCAAAATAATAATTGGGCATTTCAAATTGGGAGAAAATAACAAAAAAATAATTGGCAATGACTAAAAAAAAAAAAAAAAAAAAAAAAAAAAAAGAATTTGCAGTATTACTGCACAGTTACCACCTTTATAATTACCTTTGGGCTGACTGCCCAACCGTGTCTTTTGCAGTATTGTTTTTAAATCACTACGAACCAAATAATCTCTCAAATTCTGGGCCTGTCTAAACACTGTTTTTGGAGGTATCTGTTTTAAAGTGTGAGCAGTTTGTAATACATTCCAGTGTTTAAGAATGACTCTCCTCACATCTTGAGCTTACGTTGAAAAATCAGTCATAAAAATTGGTGTGTCGTTAAACTGTTTAACTTTTAAGTCAGAAGTAAGTAATTCCTCCCTTGGTTTAATAGCTGCACGATTAGTGGCTTTATTTATATTAGCAATGTCATAACCACATTCTAGAAAACGTTTTTTCATCACTTCTGCTTGTATTGCAAAATCCTTGTCCATGTCGCAATTACATCTCAATCTCACAAACTGGCTATATGGAATACTATTAATCAAATGTCTAGGGAGGAAACTCGAAGCTCTCAACAATGTATTCCTATCAGTATATTTTCTATAAATAGATATGTGTTAAAAACCCACTTCATCTTTATAGACATCCAAATCCAAAAAATGTATCTGTATTTCACTAAATATGTATCCATAGTAAACTTCAAACTTGCATCTTTGCTATTCATATAACTGTGGAATTCATGAATCTCAAGCTCTGGCCCATCCCATATCATTATATCATCTATAAATCATTTCCGTACAGAAATACAATTAACAAAGGGATTCCTATTGATGTCATAAATTGATTCTTTTTCCCAATTTATCAACAAAAATGGGGACCCCATAGCAGTTCCCTTTACTTGTTGATAAAATTGATTTTCAAAAGTAAAATAATTGTTTTGTAAAATAAATTTAGTCAAATCAAATAAAACATGAGAGGGGGGGAAGAAGCGTCCTATCTTCAAAAAAGAATGACATAGCTTGTAAATCAGATTCATGGGGAATATTCATGTATAAACTTTCGATATCAAAACTCACTAACAAAATATTAGATTTTATTTTCAGTTTAGTAAGACAATTTATGACATCCCTCAAATCTTTCAAATATGATGGTAACTGTTCAACTTTTTCTCAAATATACATCAAAAAATTTGAACAGATGTTCAGTTATCGAACCACAACCAGAAACAATGGACCTACCCAGGGGATTCTGCGTATTCATATGTATTTTAGGCAACATATAAAATACCAGTTTAATGGGAAATTTAATTGACAGAAATTTTAATTCTTGCTTTGCTATCCAATTATTTTCACATGCCAATTTTAAGATTACGTCAATACATTCCTTAATTTTAGTAGTTGGATCACAAGTCAATGGTTTATAATATTCTAGATTAGATAATTGTCTTAAAGCCTCTATCCTACAATTGTCCAAATTGACAGTTGTTCTCTTGTCAGCTAGTTTTATAATCACATCATTAAGCTCTGAAAGTTGTCTAAGAGCATACATTTCTCCCTCTGCTGGTGGAGGTGTGAGCCACAAGCCCCCCTCTTTGGCTGTGGACACACCGACTCCCCCCTCTTGGGCTGTGGACGTTCAGGCTCCTCCCACTCAGGCGCAGGACATTCGCGCTCCTCCCACTCAGAATCAGGATGTGCGGGCTGTGGCTGTTTGGGCTCCTCCCTCTTGGGTGTTGGCTGGGTCTGGTCTCTCGCCCAGAACCACTCTGCAGCGTCCCCAACCAGGCCCTGGTTCCAGATTCCTGATTCTTCCAACTCTTCCTCCCCACCTTCTCTTCCTCACTCCACAAGTTTAAAAAAATAAAAACCTGCAGTATCCTTTCCGGCCCGATTGTGGAGGCTGTGGCTGATCCACAATGACACCACGTGTGACAGGATGACGAGTGGTGATGTCAGGCCAGATGCAGGAACAGAAAACAAAATCCAAGGCAGTACTGCAGTGAAAAGGCTCTGTGGCTCCGTTTATTTTCAATAACAATAATAAATAAAATATTTAAACAAAACAGTGCTCACAGAGCAAAAAATAAAGTTTTTTAAATAAAACAAATCATGAACACAAATAGGTCAGGCTGGGCAATTGCCTTCACTGTTCCTATATGTTTTTACTTATAAATTTCTCTCTTCTCTTGCTCTCCCATTTTCCACTTCCGAACACCCACCCTAAGTGCAGAGAGCTTCAGGTTCATATACAGGTGACCATCTCCCGATTAGCAACAAATGAATCAATTAATTTGGGAGATGGACGCCTTCTGCAAGAGGTTTTTAATCATTCCTGGCAAAGAATGAGCTACTACCTCGCCTCTGCCAGAGCACATCTAAATAAACACAAAACAACAAAACAAAGTGGCTACGCTGAAATAAATACAGTACACAAAACACACGGTTTTCACCGTCATTTATACAGTAAATAATAAATAAACAAACACAAAATAACACAGGGGCAGAGGGGGAGACCCCGTTCTCAAATAAATAATCAAATAATTGTACAGGGCTCCTCACCCTGTTACAGTTGGGTATTTATACATTTGTAAACAATTGTTGGCTCAACTCCCATTTGTCTTACTTCTGCCCAGTGATAGGGATTTCCATTCTATCATTGCACACTTCCTCTGCCGGGGAAAAGGGGGGGTTGCATTCCACGTTGTACCTAGCAGGGAGCATCCATCTGGTCTTTCAGTTCCCTTCCTCCATCTCACACTGTCTCGGCTAATCTCCTGCCTTTTGGCATTTAGCTCAGACACCTATTTTGACAGCGTCGTGTAAGGCTGTGCAAAGATGCACGTAGCTGGTTTTGCCAATGGGAAATTAAAGAACTCAAAACTTACACAATACTGTATAGAACCTTAATATAAAAGGATATAAAACAACTGAATTAGTAAGCACATTAAAACGACTATAAAAACACATTCACACACAATTTAAACATCATGATTAAAAACAACTTAATTATAAAAGACACACACATACACATAATGTAAAACTTACAGTTAATAACATCATTAATACCTCATGCAGAAAGCCTGCACAAACAGTATAACAAAAAAGAACAATACCTATTGAGCGTCCTGGTCGTCCAGGGAATAACCAGGTTGAGAACTAACCTCCTACCCTCCGTGTCCTGGGAGTCATCCCCCTAACCCAGCCCAGCATTGCCCGTGGGACACGCTGATTGAGCTGGCAATTATCTAGTGGTGTACAAGTTATTGCTGTCCAGGACTGCAGGCTAGGCTACTTAAGTTAAGGCATGATTGAGCTGAGTTTAATATATACTTTTATTCTAACGCTCACTGTAACGCCACCCTCACTTTATTGACAATTTTGCCCCTGGCCCTAACCAGGCAGTATAAAGAGTGTTGTCTGTATCTAGTTGCACTATAATGGTGTAGCTATATACCATGGCACATGCATTACCATGGTGGTACTACATATCATAATACAGCATTGGTGGTATAGGATATATACATATATTATACAATACCGTTCACACTGATAACATGATAGCATGGTACCTTGTTCCAAAATGCAGTGGTACAACAGGGTACAAGTATACAAAGGGTTAAAGGAAGCGAGAGGGAATATAAAAACCAAAAATTCATATTTGACCATTCATATTTTTTTATTATTATTATTTACTCATGTATATAGTTTTAGTTTTTTGAGTTACCAAGCATGTGTATAACAGCCTAATGGCATAGCACAAACCTATTGAAAAAGACCTGCTTATCCCACATACCCCCGATTGTAACTTTATTCTCAGGGTACACAAGGAAACATAAATACAAACATGCAGAAGCCATGGCTGCTTTATTTTACACAGAGTCACAGTAAC
>NW_024471764.1:0-1041 GCF_017654505.1 Polyodon spathula | reverse complement strand
AATGGAGTTTAGAAAAAGGGGCATTCAGAACAGAAAATAGGAGACACTTTTTTACACAGCGAATTGTGAGGGTCTGGAACCCAGTAATGTTGTTGAAGCTGACACCCTGGGATCCTTCAAGAAGCTGCTTGATGAGATTTTGGGATCAATAAGCTACTAACAACCAAACGAGCAAGATGGGCCGAATGGCCTCCTCTCGTTTGTAAACTTTCTTATGTTCTTATGTTCTTAACCATTCAGTACAAGGCACACAGTTTCTGTTGCAGTGCCCTTACAGGTCGAGAGGGACACTGTTTATTCAGATTCATTCGCTCTCTGTCACAAACCTCTTTCACAGAGGGGCTCCACCTCAAAGCTCCTGAAAATGAAAGCCAAAGTTTGAAAAGCCCTGAAATGAAGAAAAAAAGAAATGTTTGCTGTGTTTGCTGTGTGCGTGTCTGTGAGAGTGTGTTATATTCTATGTTACACAGTGTTCAAGAGTTTGTTCCAGTTATTTTAGCTAAGATGAAAATAGCTCAACTTTAGCTGTCGGTTGGGACCCTCATTAGCCGGGGGGGGGGGTGTGTTCTTGAGGATGGCCAGTTTGTGATGGATAGCTAAAATAACAAATCATGAGTATGTTAACCACATTATTTAAAAATGGAGCCCTTATCTATTTGAAGCAATGCATTTGAGCTAGTGCTTGCCTACAGGTAAGTGGCACTATCTATGCATCATGTTTTAGGGGGTTAATTTATCCTTGCTTGTTCATTGCTTGTGGACGAGACTGTCTGGCGCTTACTGCACGCAGTGCTCAACAGCAGAGTTGACTGTTCTCTTAATTGCGCAAGAGCGCAGCAACAAGCATCAGTCTTCAGGACGCACTCAGCACTTAAATAAACATGTTGTTTTACACATACAGGGGAGAGTGGATGCTTGGTCACAATGGGGATTGCAAGATAAAGGTGTCTCTCTCTTCATCTGTTCATATCTGCCCTTCTCAAAATCATTAAAAGACGTATCTTGGAAACCATTGGAAATACTGAAACAATGTCCATCAGT
>NW_024471763.1:0-1131 GCF_017654505.1 Polyodon spathula | reverse complement strand
ACACACACACACACAGTGAGACTCACACACACACACACTCACAGAGTGAGACACACACACACACAGTGAGACTCACACACACTCACACTCACACAGTGAGACACACACACACAGTGAGACTCACTCACACACACACACACACACACACACAGTGAAACTCACACACACAGTGAGACTCACTCACTCACACTCACAATCACACACACATACACACACAGTGAGACTCACACTCACACACACACACAGTGAGACTCACTCACATACACACACACACAGTGAGACTCACACACACAGTGAGAATCAATCAAACACACACACACACACAGTGAATCTCACTCTCAAACACACACAAACACAGTGAGACACATTCACTCACTCACACAAAGTGAGACTGACCCTCACATACACACACAGTGAGACTCACTCACTCGCACTGACACTATCACTCTCATTCACATACATAGACACAGTAAGACTCACACACACACACACATACAGTGACACTCTCTTACCCACACACACAAAACAACGCAGTTAAACGAGGCAGTCTTCCCAGCGACAGCGAGTGGGAGAAGTACAGGCGTGGAAAAGTACAGAGCAGTTTCGAAGCAGAAAGGAGAAATTGCATCTTGAATTGCTTTAATCAGAAAACAGAGGACATTGGGGAAACACAGCAGCAGCTCAAAGTCAAACAGCCGCGTGTGTTTTTCTGATAACAAACAAGCTGAAACTCGGAGCAGCTGATTCAAATTCAGCGCCGTTCTGAGACACGGGCGAGGGGAGGCGCCAACAGCACAGCAGAACAACACAGTTAAACGAGGCAGTCTTCCCAGCGACAGCGAGTGGGAGAAGTACAGGCGTGGAAAAGTACAGAGCAGTTTCGAAGCAGTTTGAAAGCAGGTTGGCAGCTGCAGAAGAAACTAAACTTAAAAAAAAAAAAAAAAAAAAAAAAACTCAACATGGTCTTCAAGCCAGTAATCTGTGACACCTGCTTGATGTGGGAAATCCGAGAAAACCCAGCGGAGCTAAACCAAGTGTGCGTAAAGTGCCGCACGATCCAGGATTTGCATAAACTCATGGAAGTCTGCATCACCCCTAACAGACTGAAAGCCACCAGGGAGATAGAAGGTC
>NW_024471762.1:875-4000 GCF_017654505.1 Polyodon spathula | reverse complement strand
AGAACAGCTGGGTTCAGGTAGGCAGAAGCAGGGAAAAAAAGAAACTTCGTCAAACACAACCACCAGAAATCAAAAAAACCAACAAATTTGAGTCACTTCAGAATTTTGATGAGCAGAACCAACAACAAGAGAATGAAAGGAACAACATCCAGGACCCTATTGACAGTGGTGACCAGACAGCAAAAAGAAGGGAGGTCATGATTGTTGGGGACTCCATATTGAGAAACACAGCAAGTTCAATTCGCAGTTTGGACCCCCTTACTACAACAGTGTGCTGCCTTCCGGGAGCCTCGGTCAAGCACATCACTGAAAACGTGGACAGGCTCCTAGAACGAACAGGAGACGACCCGGTAGTAGTCGTCCACATCGGTACAAACAACATTGGAAGAGACAGACCAAAATCCCTGCAAAACAAATTCAGAGAGCTAGGAAGGAAATTAAAAATTAAATGTGTTTATCTAAATGCTAGAAGTATCAGAAACAAAATTCTAGAACTTGAAGCTACTGCACTAACAGGTAACTATGATGTGATAGGTATTACTGAAACTTGGTTGTCTGAGAGTGATGGGGACGAATATAATATTTGTGGGTATACACTGTATAGGAAAGACAGGCAGGACAGAAGAGGAGGAGGGGTAGCGCTATACATAAGAAACAGTCTTGAAGCCCAGGTGTTAAACCTGGACAAAGAAAATAAAGCCGAATCAATATGGGTCAGAATAATGGACAAAATTTCAAAGGGCATAATAATAGGAGCATGCTATAGACCGCCAGATTCAGACGGTGAGAACAATAATCTGTTATACAATGACAATAGAAATGCGTGTAGCAAAGGAGAAGTCATACTAATAGGGGATTTCAACTTCCCCCATATAAAATGGGAAAACCCGGTGGGTAGCATGAAGGATGAAATTGAAATGGTGGAAATGAAAAATGACTGCTTCCTAACACAATTTGTGAAGGCACCCACTAGAGGGGAGGCATGCCTTGATTTAGTCTTTTCAAATAACGAAGATAGAATAACTAAAACAGAGGTCAGAGAACCACTGGCAAACTCAGACCACAACATGGTCTCATTTAAAGTGTTTTTTAAAACCCCAAAAGTAAAGACTAAAGCTAAGGTTTACAATTTTAGAAAAGCAAACTATGAAGTTATGAAACAGACACTAACAGAAGTAGATTGGAGTAAAATAGAGAAAACATCCACAGAAAAAGGATAGCTGTTCTTCAAAAATGTAGTACTAGAGGCGCAAAACAATTACATCCTTAAAGTAGACAAATCTAAATATAAAACTAAATTGCCAAAATGGTTTAATAGATCAATTAAAAAAAAATATTCAGCGAAAAAAGGCACTTTACAGAGCATTAAAAAAGGACCAAAAAGAAAGTACACAGAAAGAGTACACAGAACTGCAAACGCAAGTCAAAAAGGAAGTTAGAAAGGCCAAGAGAGAAATAGAAATGAACATTGCTAAGGGGGCTAAAACCAATTCCAAAATGTTTTTCCAATATTACAACAGCAAGAGAACATTCAAAGAGGAGATTAAATGTTTAAGAGATACAAATGGCAAAATCGTAGATGAAGAAAAAAAAAAAGGAAATATATTAAATGATTACTTTTCACAAGTTTTTACAAAGGAAGATACTGACAACATGCCCCACATGTCATCCAGTTCCTGTCCAGTTTTAAATAACTTTAGCATAACTGAGGCAGAAGTGTTAAAGGGACTAGGAGCTCTTAAAATAAACAAATCCCCTGGGCCGGATGAGATCCACCCAGTAGTACTCAAAGAAATGAAAGAAGTAATTTACAAACCGCTAACCAAGATCATGCAGCAGTCTCTTGACACAGGGGTGGTACCGACAGACTGGAAAATTGCAAACGTAATACCGATCCACAAAAAGGGAAACAAAACTGAACCAGGTAACTACAGACCAGTAAGCCTGACTTCTATTATATGCAAACTTATGGAAACTATAATAAGATCCAAAATGGAAAATTACCTATATGGTAACAGGGTACTGGGAGAGAGTCAACATGGTTTTAGGAAAGGGAGATCGTGTCTAACTAACTTGCTTGATTTTTTTGAGGATGCAACATCCATAATGGATAATTGCAAAGCATATGACATGGTTTATTTAGATTTCCAGAAAGCTTTTGACAAAGTCCCGCACAAAAGATTAATTCTCAAACTGAACGCAGTTGGGATTCAAGGAAACACATGTACATGGATTAGGGAGTGGTTAACATGTAGAAAACAGAAAGTACTGATTAGAGGAAAAACCTCAGAATGGAGTGTGGTAACCAGCGGTGTACCACAGGGATCAGTATTAGGTCCTCTGCTATTCCTAATCTACATTAATGATTTAGATTCTGGTATAGTAAGCAAACTTGTTAAATTTGCAGACGACACAAAAGTAGGAGGAGTGGCAAACACTGTTGCAGCAGCAAAGGTCATTCAAAATGATCTAGACAAGATTCAGAACTGGGCAGACACATGGCAAATGACATTTAATAGAGAAAAGTGTAAGGTACTGCACGCAGGAAATAAAAATGTACATTATAAATATCATATGGGAGATATTGAAATTGGAGAAGGAATCTATGAAAAAGACCTAGGAGTTTTTGTTGACTCAGAAATGTCTTCATCTAGACAATGTGGGGAAGCTATAAAAAAGGCTAAGGAGATGCTCGGATACATTGTGAAAAGTGTTGAATTTAAATCAAGGGAAGTAATGTTAAAACTGTACAATGCACTAGTAAGACCTCATCTTGAATATTGTGTGCAGTTCTGGTCACCTCGCTATTAAAAAGATATTTCTGCTCTAGAAAGAGTGCAAAGAAGAGCGACCAGAATTATTCCGGGCTTAAAAGGCATGTCATATGCAGACAGGCTAAAAGAATTGAATCTGTTCAGTCTTGAACAAAGAAGACTACGTGGCGACCTAATTCAAGCATTCAAAATTCTAAAAGGTATTGACAGTGTCGACCCAAGGGACTTTTTCAGCCTGAAAAAAGAAACAAGGACCAGGGGTCACAAATGGAGTTTAGAAAAAGGGGCATTCAGAACAGAAAATAGGAGACACTTTTTTACACAGAGAATTGTGAGGGTCTGGAATCAACT
>NW_024471762.1:0-375 GCF_017654505.1 Polyodon spathula | reverse complement strand
AAGATGGAAAAAGTGGATGCAGAGATTCAACAATTTCTGGTTGCTTCTAATATCAAAGACAACACCAGAAAACACGCCGTGTTGCTGCATTATGCCGGTGAACGAGTGTTTGATATAAGAACGTAAGAAAGTTTACAAACGAGAGGAGGCCATTCGGCCCATCTTGCTAGTTTGGTTGTTAGTAGCTTATTGATCCCAGAATCTCATCAAGCAGCTTCTTGAAGGATCCCAGGGTGTCAGCTTCAACAACATTACTGGGGAGTTGATTCCAGACCCTCACAATTCTCTGTGTAAAAAAGTGCCTCCTATTTTCTGTATATTCGATACCAGATACAAGAAATGCTGATGACTACAACACAGCAGTAGACAAACTAA
>NW_024471761.1:0-1975 GCF_017654505.1 Polyodon spathula | reverse complement strand
ATGGCCATTTCGTACAGAAAAAAAACAACATTGAATACGAAACCTATATACTCAGACAAACCACTCAAGAAGCCGGAGAATCGCTGGATACTTACCACACACGCCTGATGAGACAGCTAGCAGCCCATTGCGAATTCACAGACACAGACCGAGAAATAAAATCACAAATAATTCTGAGCTGCAGCTCCTCTCGCATACGACGTAAAGCTTTCAGGGAACCAGCACTTACCTTGACCGAACTGTTAGTTTTCGGTAGAACACTAGAAACTTCTGAGCTGCATGCTACAGACATTGAACATGCCAAGATCAGTGACGGCCCATTTACAGACCACGCAAGTGTGAACCGCATCGTCCAGCACAGACCGCACAGATAAAGTAAACAAACTGCTGTTCGACTCAAACATATGCTACAACTGTGGAGGCACATACCCGCATAAGGGAGGGCAATCGTCCTGTCCTGCAAAGGTTATACAATGTAAATCATGTGGAAAATTCAACCACTTCGCCAAACACTGCCGTTCCAAACCACAAGAGGACAGCAGACAATTTCAACCGGAGAACGAAACACAGAGTAAGAAACAACCGGCAGTAAACATGATTCAGCCTGAATTCACCAGCAGTCCTGAAGCAACTGACAGCAATAACCCATACTCTTCCAGCACTGATGATGAATATGTATATAGGCTATGTGCTGTCAGTTATCCTAACCAGCCCGTGACCACTGTCACCATTCAAGATGTGCCTGTTAATGTCATGATAGATTCAGGGGCCAGTGTGAACCTGCTTGATGAACATGCCTGCAGCAAACTGCAACCACATATAACACTAAAACCAACAAACATTCAAATATCTCCATATGGATCCAACACTGCTGTAGAATTAAAAGGCAAGTTTGACACCATTGTTGATAATCAACTCAATACCACCAGCCATACTGCCACCAACCCTGTCCACTACACAACGTATGGTTACACCACACCCAGACCTATTTCAAGGACTAGGTAAATTTAAAGAATTCCAAGTCAAACTTCACATTGACACAACAGTAAAACCTGTTGTACAAGCCCACAGGAGAATTCCATTCCACATCAGGAAAAGGGTGGGAAAAGAGCTTATAACAGATTAGAACAGCTGGGAATTATTGAAACAATAACCGGACCAACGCCATGGGTCTCTTCAATAGTCGCAGCACCAAAGCCCAAGAACCCAGAAGAAGTACGCATATGTGTTGATATGCGCCTTCCCAACACTGCAGTACTAAGGGAACGCCATATCTCCCCCACAGTTGATGACATCATACATGACTTAAATGGCGCCACAGTCTTCTCTAAACTAGATCTAAATGCAGGCTACCACCAACTGGAACTCGCACCTGAATCCAGATACATCACTACATTTTCCACTCATCTAGGGCTCAGGAGGTATACACGTCTCAACTTTGGGATCTCCTCAGCTGCTGAAGTGTTTCAAACCACAATACAGCTTGTTCTACAAGGCATACCAGGTGTTAGAAATTTCAATGATGACATCTTTGTCTATGGTATCACCCAAGAAGACCATGACCACACCCTCAGTGCTGTATTTCAACGACTACATGAAAAAGGTCTTACCCTGAACAAACACAAGTGTGAATTCAACAAGAGCTCTTTAGAATTCTATGGCTATGATTTCTCCAAAGACGGAATAACTCTAGATCCAAAGAAAATAGCCTCTATTACAACCTCAGCGCACCATGCAACCCAAATGAAATGAGAAGCTTATTAGGAATGGCAAACTACTGCGCCAGGTTTTTTCATAACTTCATAACCATCACCAAACCACTTTGAGAACTCACAAAAAAAGACACCCATTGGACATGGGAAGCAAAACACCAAACAGCACTTAACCAGTTGAAGCAAGAATTAACAAGCAGCACTGTGATGGCATACTTTGACTCATCCAAACAAACAGAAGTGAGAGTTGATGCAAGCCCAGT
>NW_024471760.1:1369-2000 GCF_017654505.1 Polyodon spathula | reverse complement strand
GGATGTAGTCTACACTGATTTATTAATTTATTGCTAACAATTAACTCAAAGTTTCAGTACTGCCTTTAATTTTGTTTGCTGTCGCCCGAAGCAAATCAACGGCCAGGCTCACTGGGGAGCACGAGATGTGAATGTAAAAAGGCACGACATAGTGGGATTCTAATCTACGGTATAGTTTCATGTTTTAGATTGGCTATCAACGTGCCACTCATTCTGACGCTGTGTAAGGCATTGCAAAATTATGCGACAGGGGCGAGGCTTTGCTTCAATCAGATCTGCTGT
Organism: Polyodon spathula; assembly: GCF_017654505.1. Lineage (NCBI taxonomy): Eukaryota > Metazoa > Chordata > Actinopteri > Acipenseriformes > Polyodontidae > Polyodon > Polyodon spathula. The sequence continues at coordinate 1,718 of NW_024471760.1, read as the reverse complement.
GGTTTGACTGTGGCGCACTGTACAGATTTCTAGCCCGCCCCCCCCCGCCCCCCCGCCCCCCCGCCCCCGCCCCCCCCCCCCCCCCCCCCCGCCCCCCACACACACACACACACTCCAATGTCTATCCCACCAAGCCCCGTCATGTATTTATTTATTTATTTATTTATCTATCTTTCTCTGAATAGATCCATATATCAGCTATTTACATTATACAACAAACGCAGAAATAGCAATTACCATGAACGGATACAGAAAACAAATCAAACACCTTCACAGCCTAACAGTCAAACACTTGAAAGAATAAAAACAATACAGCTGAAGCTGCAGTCAGACGGTGAACCCGTAATAT
>NW_024471760.1:0-869 GCF_017654505.1 Polyodon spathula | reverse complement strand
TGTAGATCCAGCAACCCACTTGGTCAATGCACTGAAGCAAAGTGCTCTTTGTGGTCCACCCCTCCGGCCATAGCTATCCTTCTACAACCAAACACTCACTCAACCAATTCATTCTGTGGTTTACAGGGCAGATCAGAGTGTTTGATGTCACACTCTTCAGGAAATTCATCACTCTGTATCTGCTTCAAATCCTCTATAAAATCAATGCTGGGCAAACTCCTCGTTGTTGGCATTGTTGTGAAACAGAATGACCCTGAAAGTGGCCCTGGGAATCGCAATATCTTTATCCAAAGCACTGCAGAAGATCTGGATGAACTCAGACAGGATTTTTGTTGGGATTTCATGATATTTAGAAGGCTTTTTTGATCCTCTTTGATATTGTGTCAAGACATTTCTTTTCTAAATGCCCTAGCTTGGCATCTTTTACAAAATGTTCTACAGTGCACTGAAAAAGCCATTCCTGACTCTTTATACTCATTCATGCTCTTCAAATAGTTCTTAACATTTTCTTCAGTCAGCAGCTGCTTTAAAATTGAAAACTGGAAAAATGCCCCAGAGCTACAGTAGACTGTAAAGCTTGTGCTCCTGTTAAAATGTCATCTTCGATTTCTATTCCAGACCCCTGTTTGCATATTGCTTGACAGCAGGCGTCAGGGAGACATCCTCTCATTTCTTCTCTTTCTTTTGACTCTGATCTTTCTCTTTCTTTTGGCACTGATCTTTCTCTTGGTTTAAGGTCTGTAAAAGTAGACCAGTTCTGAGATTTGAACTTCTCCACACCCAACCACTTAGCTCCTGATCAAACATGGACTTGGTTTTTAGACCCTTATATTCTTGCTCCCACTCATCCACAATGTGTAGCAGCTTTC
>NW_024471759.1:0-9646 GCF_017654505.1 Polyodon spathula | reverse complement strand
TTGAATAGGTTTCATGGTGTTCTGCTCCATTTGCTTTATTCTTGGTGATAACCTCAGACCAGGGACATATCGGTTATTCCTCTGTATTGTACAGCATATCATCTGTGAATCATCTGTTGGATGCTTGTATGCTAATCTGACTGCTGCCTCTGTCATCTCATTAGAACCGCTCTAAAACAAAGATGCACAACCAAACTTTTATCACGAGCCGCATATCCAGAAAACCAGTTTAACCTCATGTGTGTAGCGGGCTGCACTTTACTAAAGAATAATCAGAGTTTAATCCTCAGCTGCACTTTACTAAAGAATAATCAGAGTTTAATCCTCAGCTGCACTTTACTAAAGAATAATCAGAGTTTAATCCTCAGCTGCACTTTACTAAAGAATAATCAGAGTTTAATCCTCAGCTGCACTTTACTAAAGAATAATCAGAGTTTAATCCTCAGCTGCACTTTACTAAAGAATAATCAGAGTTTAATCCTCAGCTGCACTTTACTAAAGAATAATCAGAGTTTAATCCTCAGCTGCACTTTACTAAAGAATAATCAGAGTTTAATCCTCAGCTGCACTTTACTAAAGAATAACAGAGTTTAATTCAGCTACTTTACTAAAGAATAATCAGAGTTTAATCCTCAGCTGCACTTTACTAAAGAATAATCAGAGTTTAATCCTCAGCTGCACTTTACTAAAGAATAATCAGAGTTTAATCCTCAGCTGCACTTTACTAAAGAATAATCAGAGTTTAATCCTCAGCTGCACTTTTACTAAAGAATAATCAGAGTTTAATCCTCAGCTGCACTTTACTAAAGAATAATCAGAGTTTAATCCTCAGCTGCACTTTACTAAAGAATAATCAGAGTTTAATCCTCAGCTGCACTTTACTAAAGAATAATCAGAGTTTAATCCTCAGCTGCACTTTACTAAAGAATAATCAGAGTTTAATCCTCAGCTGCACTTTACTAAAGAATAATCAGAGTTTAATCCTCAGCTGCACTTTACTAAAGAATAATCAGAGTTTAATCCTCAGCTGCACTTTACTAAAGAATAATCAGAGTTTAATCCTCAGCTGCACTTTACTAAAGAATAATCAGAGTTTAATCCTCAGCTGCACTTTACTAAAGAATAATCAGAGTTTAATCCTCAGCTGCACTTTACTAAAGAATAATCAGAGTTTAATCCTCAGCTGCACTTTACTAAAGAATAATCAGAGTTTAATCCTCAGCTGCACTTTACTAAAGAATAATCAGAGTTTAATCCTCAGCTCCTCACTTTACTAAAGAATAATCAGAGTTTATCCTCAGCTGCACTTTACTAAAGAATAATCAGAGTTTAATCCTCAGCTGCACTTTACTAAAGAATAATCAGAGTTTAATCCTCAGCTGCACTTTACTAAAGAATAATCAGAGTTTAATCCTCAGCTGCACTTTACTCAGCTGCACTTTAATAATCAGAGTTTAATCCTCAGCTGCACTTTACTAAAGAATAATCAGAGATTAATCCTCAGCTGCACTTTACTAAAGAATAATCAGAGTTTAATCCTCAGCTGCACTTTACTAAAGAATAATCAGAGTTTAATCCTCAGCTGCACTTTACTAAAGAATAATCAGAGTTTAATCCTCAGCTGCACTTTACTAAAGAATAATCAGAGTTTAATCCTCAGCTGCACTTTACTAAAGAATAATCAGAGTTTAATCCTCAGCTGCACTTTACTAAAGAATAATCAGAGTTTAATCCTCAGCTGCACTTTACTAAAGAATAATCAGAGTTTAATCCTCAGCTGCAATACACACAGGCATGTACATGCAGGCAATTTCCCTTAGAATTACTGTTATTTGATTTCGTACTGCACGATACACATCACACCAGAACTACACAAAACAATTAAAAACAAAGCGTTAGCATCGTTATCATTTACGCAACAAGCCTCCTGTGTTTGAAATGGGATTCTTTCAGTGCAGGGGGTTTGTGCATTTGAGAAAGGAGAGGAAGACTCATGAAATTAATTGAAGACAAGCTGGTGAGAAGCAGTTAGCCTCTGCAGTACGTAGTAATATGGTGCATGGCTTTTTATGTGAAGAATTAGCAAGTCAACAAAGTTTAAAAAAAATATTTCTGATATATTCAGAAGTGAAATGGCATTAATACACGGGCTGCAGTCAGATGATAAACGGGTCACTGTGGTTTGATAAATATACACTTCCCGGTTATAATTTTACTGCAGGCATTTACATACAGCAAAGAAGGCGTGACTGTCAGCTGTGCTACAGCAATGTTTACTTGAGAGACACAGGGAATTAGGACTGAGCCCCTTCTATGACACTCTTTAAAATCCAGCTTCACTTCAGAGACACAAACCTGAACAAAACTATTTCACCCGGATACTGCTGATGCGCGCTTCCCATTGGCTGGACCACGCTTGCTTAGCCAATCACAAAATTCCAGACTGAGAGAGTTTCTGATAAGCCCCTTGAGTATCACTGTGTGATCGGTTCGTGGTTGGCAAAACACAGAAGCCCCTTCTGTATTAAAATATTAAATATCCATTTCACAAGCAACCCGGTTGTTTATAAGCGAGTGTGGTGTTGAATACCCTGCTCTGTGGAGACTATCGGAGATGACCCGGGTGGCTGTACTCGGGATTCTCTGCTGGGTTCATGCAGCTGCCACACACACAGCCCCTTCTATCACTGTGAGAGACACAGGGACTATAGGACTGAGTACAGACACACACAGCCCCTTCTATCTGTGAGAGACACTGTATAGGACTGAGTACACACACAGCCCCTTCTATCACTGTATAGGACTGAGTACAGACACACACAGCCCCTTCTATCACTGTGAGAGACACAGGGACTATAGGACTGAGTGCCCCTTCTAGTACAGACACACACAGCCCCTTCTATCACTGTGAGAGACACAGGGACTATAGGACTGAGTACAGACACACACACAGCCCCTTCTATCACTGTGAGAGACACAGGGACTATAGGACTGAGTACAGACACACACAGCCCCTTCTATCACTGTGAGAGACACAGGGACTATAGGACTGAGTACAGACACACACAGCCCCTTCTATCACTGTGAGAGACACAGGGACTATAGGACTGAGTACAGACACACACAGCCCCTTCTATCACTGTGAGAGACACAGGGACTATAGGACTGAGTACAGACACACACAGCCCCTTCTATCACTGTGAGAGACACAGGGACTATAGGACTGAGTACAGACACACACAGCCCCTTCTATCACTGTGAGAGACACAGGGACTATAGGACTGAGTACAGACACACACAGCCCCTTCTATCACTGTGAGAGACACAGGGACTATAGGACTGAGTACAGACACACACAGCCCCTTCTATCACTGTGAGAGACACAGGGACTATAGGACTGAGTACAGACACACACAGCCCCTTCTATCACTGTGAGAGACACAGGGACTATAGGACTGAGTACAGACACACACAGCCCCTTCTATCACTGTGAGAGACACAGGGACTATAGGACTGAGTACAGACACACACAGCCCCTTCTATCACTGTGAGAGACACAGGGACTATAGGACTGAGTACAGACACACACAGCCCCTTCTATCACTGTGAGAGACACAGGGACTATAGGACTGAGTACAGACACACACAGCCCCTTCTATCACCCCTATCTATCACTGTGAGAGACACAGGGACTATAGGACTGAGTACAGACACACACAGCCCCTTCTATCACTGTGAGAGACACAGGGACTATAGGACTGAGTACAGACACACACAGCCCCTTCTATCACTGTGAGAGACACAGGGACTATAGGACTGAGTACAGACACACACAGCCCCTTCTATCACTGTGAGAGACACAGGGACTATAGGACTGAGTACAGACACACACAGCCCCTTCTATCACTGTGAGAGACACAGGGACTATAGGACTGAGTACAGACACACACAGCCCCTTCTATCACTGTGAGAGACACAGGGACTATAGGACTGAGTACAGACACACACAGCCCCTTCTATCACTGTGAGAGACACAGGGACTATAGGACTGAGTACAGACACACACAGCCCCTTCTATCACTGTGAGAGACACAGGGACTATAGGACTGAGTACAGACACACACAGCCCCTTCTATCACTGTGAGAGACACAGGGACTATAGGACTGAGTACAGACACACACAGCCCCTTCTATCACTGTGAGAGACACAGGGACTATAGGACTGAGTACAGACACACACAGCCCCTTCTATCACTGTGAGAGACACAGGGACTATAGGACTGAGTACAGACACACACAGCCCCTTCTATCACTGTGAGAGACACAGGGACTATAGGACTGAGTACAGACACACACAGCCCCTTCTATCACTGTGAGAGACACAGGGACTATAGGACTGAGTACAGACACACACAGCCCCTTCTATCACTGTGAGAGACACAGGGACTATAGGACTGAGTACAGACACACACAGCCCCTTCTATCACTGTGAGAGACACAGGGACTATAGGACTGAGTACAGACACACACAGCCCCTTCTATCACTGTGAGAGACACAGGGACTATAGGACTGAGTACAGACACACACAGCCCCTTCTATCACTGTGAGAGACACAGGGACTATAGGACTGAGTACAGACACACACAGCCCCTTCTATCACTGTGAGAGACACAGGGACTATAGGACTGAGTACAGACACACACAGCCCCTTCTATCACTGTGAGAGACACAGGGACTATAGGACTGAGTACAGACACACACAGCCCCTTCTATCACTGTGAGAGACACAGGGACTATAGGACTGAGTACAGACACACACAGCCCCTTCTATCACTGTGAGAGACACAGGGACTATAGGACTGAGTACAGACACACACAGCCCCTTCTATCACTGTGAGAGACACAGGGACTATAGGACTGAGTACAGACACACACAGCCCCTTCTATCACTGTGAGAGACACAGGGACTATAGGACTGAGTACAGACACACACAGCCCCTTCTATCACTGTGAGAGACACAGGGACTATAGGACTGAGTACAGACACACACAGCCCCTTCTATCACTGTGAGAGACACAGGGACTATAGGACTGAGTACAGACACACACAGCCCCTTCTATCACTGTGAGAGACACAGGGACTATAGGACTGAGTACAGACACACACAGCCCCTTCTATCACTGTGAGAGACACAGGGACTATAGGACTGAGTACAGACACACACAGCCCCTTCTATCACTGTGAGAGACACAGGGACTATAGGACTGAGTACAGACACACACAGCCCCTTCTATCACTGTGAGAGACACAGGGACTATAGGACTGAGTACAGACACACACAGCCCCTTCTATCACTGTGAGAGACACAGGGACTATAGGACTGAGTACAGACACACACAGCCCCTTCTATCACTGTGAGAGACACAGGGACTATAGGACTGAGTACAGACACACACAGCCCCTTCTATCACTGTGAGAGACACAGGGACTATAGGACTGAGTACAGACACACACAGCCCCTTCTATCACTGTGAGAGACACAGGGACTATAGGACTGAGTACAGACACACACAGCCCCTTCTATCACTGTGAGAGACACAGGGACTATAGGACTGAGTACAGACACACACAGCCCCTTCTATCACTGTTAGAGACACAGGGACTATAGGACTGAGTACAGACACACACAGCCCCTTCTATCACTGTGAGAGACACAGGGACTATAGGACTGAGTACAGACACACACAGCCCCTTCTATCACTGTGAGAGACACAGGGACTATAGGACTGAGTACAGACACACACAGCCCCTTCTATCACTGTGAGAGACACAGGGACTATAGGACTGAGTACAGACACACACAGCCCCTTCTATCACTGTGAGAGACACAGGGACTATAGGACTGAGTACAGACACACACAGCCCCTTCTATCACTGTGAGAGACACAGGGACTATAGGACTGAGTACAGACACACACAGCCCCTTCTATCACTGTGAGAGACACAGGGACTATAGGACTGAGTACAGACACACACAGCCCCTTCTATCACTGTGAGAGACACAGGGACTATAGGACTGAGTACAGACACACACAGCCCCTTCTATCACTGTGAGAGACACAGGGACTATAGGACTGAGTACAGACACACACAGCCCCTTCTATCACTGTGAGAGACACAGGGACTATAGGACTGAGTACAGACACACACAGCCCCTTCTATCACTGTGAGAGACACAGGGACTATAGGACTGAGTACAGACACACACAGCCCCTTCTATCACTGTGAGAGACACAGGGACTATAGGACTGAGTACAGACACACACAGCCCCTTCTATCACTGTGAGAGACACAGGGACTATAGGACTGAGTACAGACACACACAGCCCCTTCTATCACTGTGAGAGACACAGGGACTATAGGACTGAGTACAGACACACACAGCCCCTTCTATCACTGTGAGAGACACAGGGACTATAGGACTGAGTACAGACACACACAGCCCCTTCTATCACTGTGAGAGACACAGGGACTATAGGACTGAGTACAGACACACACAGCCCCTTCTATCACTGTGAGAGACACAGGGACTATAGGACTGAGTACAGACACACACAGCCCCTTCTATCACTGTGAGAGACACAGGGACTATAGGACTGAGTACAGACACACACAGCCCCTTCTATCACTGTGAGAGACACAGGGACTATAGGACTGAGTACAGACACACACAGCCCCTTCTATCACTGTGAGAGACACAGGGACTATAGGACTGAGTACAGACACACACAGCCCCTTCTATCACTGTGAGAGACACAGGGACTATAGGACTGAGTACAGACACACACAGCCCCTTCTATCACTGTGAGAGACACAGGGACTATAGGACTGAGTACAGACACACACAGCCCCTTCTATCACTGTGAGAGACACAGGGACTATAGGACTGAGTACAGACACACACAGCCCCTTCTATCACTGTGAGAGACACAGGGACTATAGGACTGAGTACAGACACACACAGCCCCTTCTATCACTGTGAGAGACACAGGGACTATAGGACTGAGTACAGACACACACAGCCCCTTCTATCACTGTGAGAGACACAGGGACTATAGGACTGAGTACAGACACACACAGCCCCTTCTATCACTGTGAGAGACACAGGGACTATAGGACTGAGTACAGACACACACAGCCCCTTCTATCACTGTGAGAGACACAGGGACTATAGGACTGAGTACAGACACACACAGCCCCTTCTATCACTGTGAGAGACACAGGGACTATAGGACTGAGTACAGACACACACAGCCCCTTCTATCACTGTGAGAGACACAGGGACTATAGGACTGAGTACAGACACACACAGCCCCTTCTATCACTGTGAGAGACACAGGGACTATAGGACTGAGTACAGACACACACAGCCCCTTCTATCACTGTGAGAGACACAGGGACTATAGGACTGAGTACAGACACACACACACACTGTGAGAGACACAGGGACTATAGGACTGATACAGAACATAAGAGACATAAGAAAGTTTACAAACGAGAGGAGGCCATTCGGCCCATCTTGCTCGTTTGGTTGTTAGTAGCTTATTGATCCCAAAATCTCATCAAGCAGCTTCTTGAAGGATCCCAGGGTGTCAGCTTCAACAACATTACTGGGGAGTTGATTCCAGACCCTCACAATTCTCTGTGTAAAAAAGTGTCTCCTATTTTCTGTTCTGAATGCCCCTTTTTCTAAACTCCATTTGTGACCCCTGGTCCTTGTTTCTTTTTTCAGGCTGAAAAAGTCCCTTGGGTCGACACTGTCAATACCTTTTAGAATTTTGAATGCTTGAATTAGGTCGCCACGTAGTCTTCTTTGTTCAAGACTGAACAGATTCAATTCTTTTAGCCTGTCTGCATATGACATGCCTTTTAAGCCCGGAATAATTCTGGTCGCTCTTCTTTGCACTCTTTCTAGAGCAGCAATATCTTTTTTATAGCGAGGTGACCAGAACTGCACACAATATTCAAGATGAGGTCTTACTAGTGCATTGTACAGTTTTAACATTACTTCCCTTGATTTAAATTCAACACTTTTCACAATGTATCCGAGCATCTTGTTAGCCTTTTTTATAGCTTCCCCACATTGTCTAGATGAAGACATTTCTGAGTCAACAAAAACTCCTAGGTCTTTTTCATAGATTCCTTCTCCAGTTTCAGTATCTCCCATATGATATTTATAATGTACATTTTTATTTCCTGCGTGCAGTACCTTACACTTTTCTCTATTAAATGTCATTTGCCATGTGTCTGCCCAGTTCTGAATCTTGTCTAGATCATTTTGAATGACCTTTGCTGCTGCAACAGTGTTTGCCACTCCTCCTACTTTTGTGTCGTCTGCAAATTTAACAAGTTTGCTTACTATACCAGAATCTAAATCATTAATGTAGATTAGGAATAGCAGAGGACCTAATACTGATCCCTGTGGTACACCGCTGGTTACCACACTCCATTCTGAGGTTTTTCCTCTAATCAGTTCTTTCTGTTTTCTACATTCTACTTCATTTTGCTTTTATTATGAATTGCATTGCTTTTAACCTCTAAGCTAAAAATTAGTTCTGTGGCTTATAGACAGAACATATGAATTGGAATTTCATGTTGATTTGCAGCAAAACTCAAAATACATTTCCAGGTTTAAGATAAGGAAATAGTGGGACTTAACCAATAATCCATTAGCTTAAGTGAACTGTCATTCATGTTTGTGTTAATTACATTTCAATGTTCATCACCTTTTAAACATATTTTTATTATCACCTGTTTGGTACTTAATCATTCATCCAATGTGTTCTATTTTTTTAAACATTGTTGCTCTAGTAAAAACCACTTACAATTTGGACAAAGTGTCCTAATTAATGTAATTTAACCCTCAGTGGTGGCCTGCTGATCTCCCCTTTGCTTCACCAAGTGATGGTAAGATTGATTTTAATAGTATTTATTCAGCATTTTATTCTAACATTTGTTTTTGTGTATTTTTAAAAACTGTAGTGTGCATTTTGTTTATCAATACTAGTCCTAAAGAAATATCAAGTTATTGATTTGAGCTTTGGCATCATGGTTTATACATTTGCCACTCATTACCAGATATTAGTATCTTTAGCTATGTGTTTGGCTCACTGTTTTTAGTTTCACCACATGAGTAAGTCTGTCTCGGCAAAGTTTGCATTTTGCTGTTCAGGCGTTTGGCTGTGTGCACTGGTTGTACAGTACAAGTCATTATCACACAACCAGGCACGCAGTATCTGCTCTGTACAGTGCGCACAACCAGGCACGCAGTATCTGCTCTGTACAGTGCGCACAACCAAGCATGCAGTATCTGCTCTGTACAGTGCACACAACCAGGCACGCAGTATCTGCTCTGTACAGTGCACACAACCAAGCATGCAGTATCTGCTCTGTACAGTGCACACAACCAAGCATGCAGTATCTGCTCTGTACAGTGCACACAACCAAGCATGTAGTATCTGCTCTGTACAGTGCACACAAACAAGCACACAGTATCTGCTCTGTACAGTGCACACAACCAGTATCTGCTCTGCAGTGTAGTATCTGCTCTGTACAGTGCAAGCACAGTATCTGCTCTGTACAGT
>NW_024471758.1:1331-2000 GCF_017654505.1 Polyodon spathula | reverse complement strand
AGAGTTTCAGTCAATCAGGAAGCTTGAAAATACAACAGCGAACTCACACAGGAGAGACACCGTATCGCTGCTGACTGTGGGAAGAGTTTCAGTCACTCAGGAACCCTGAAAAAACACCAGTAAATTCAGAGAGGAGACAAACTCTAAAGACTATGTTCAATGTGACTTTTCACTCATGAGGAAAAACCATCGGCTAAACTAAATGTCAGTAAGAGTGACAGACAGGAAAAGCAGGGATGTTTAGAGGTGTCAATTTCACAAATAACCAGTTTAACGATAACAATACTGTGTACAAATGAAATCTAAACAAAAGGTGAACAAATCAGGTAAGTAAAGATGGCACGGGTAAGCTGCTAAATGGAAAACAGAAGCCAAAAAGTAACACAAAAGGAGAAATGGGTGTAGTGTCCGGTGGACCTCAAATAAACCCACAAACACAAAAACACAAAGTCAGTGGACAGTCAGACAGGGAAAGATAAAATAACAGTCTGGGTGGCAATGGAGGGTGCATGAAAGTTAGACCTAACAAGTGCAGCGGAGCAAAAATGTAGCAGAACTAAACAAAGTAACAAAAGAACAAAACCATAAAATACAGGAAACAAAGTAGCAAATTAAAGTAGAAAAATTCATGGGGAAAAGGAAAGATCTCACCAACAGATAAGGAAGTCC
>NW_024471758.1:0-831 GCF_017654505.1 Polyodon spathula | reverse complement strand
AAAGGAGGTGGATGGACCATGGTTTACAAACATGCCCATCAGTGAACTTGTCGCACAAGATCCTGTCAGTGCATCTCGGTTCACGCATAATAAGTTTCTTACAATCTTGAATTTTATCACATCCCCAAATAGCCCTCTGTGGAAAGGGGTCGTGGAATACAGCACTTCCACATTCTTCTTTGGTGGAAGATACACCACTTATTGGTGTTTCCCCCAACTCATAAATTGCACATTACATTAATTAAAATGTCGCCTGTACCATTCCAAATGACCTGAAAGCACCTGTACTCAGAGACTGTGTCTTGAAATGGCAGCAGCATAAATGCAACAAGTACTGTCTGAGATCCAAGAAAATCAAAAACAAGGTGGTGATAGTTTGTACCTTTGGATTTCCCAGAAAAGAACAAACCATGGTGGCAATCCAAGATGTGGCTGAAGCCATTGCTGGCCAGAAAGCACAGAAGTCAGAACCAATGACTACAATCCAGCCATTTTGCTAGCTTGGGAAAGCAATATGGATATTCAGTTCATTGTTGAACAATCTACATCTACAACTGCTGCATTACAAAATAACTCTCAAAACCTGAGAAGAGTTTTGCCCTTGGCATCATGAATGACATCATCTCAAACAAGTCTCTGGCCAGCAGGCTGTGAAATGTTGCGCTCCGCAGTTTGTCCAACAGAGAATGTGATGCACTTGAAGCAGCAGACAATCTCCTAGGCTTACCTCTCTGGCACAGATCCACAGACAACCATCAAGTGGATTGATGTATCAAAGGTTTCTAGCCACTGGATGAAATCCAAGGAACACATGGACATGCTAGCAAAAGA
>NW_024471757.1:9344-17000 GCF_017654505.1 Polyodon spathula | reverse complement strand
TTTTCTGGTGTTGTCTTTGATATTAGAAGCAACCAGAAATTGTCGAATCTCTGCATCCACTTTTTCCATCTTAAACCTACGGAACTTGGATCAGTATCGATACCAAACTCAGGGAAGACGGGTATGTTTGAGGCCTGCATCGTGGTCACTTTGTTGTTTTGTTGTTTGCTAAGTTACATTCACACAGGCTTTAAGCTGTTGTAGATTTAGAATATAGTGCCTGATTTTCCATAGCTGGTAAAGGACTTCCTCATGAGTAAGGGCAGTACATGTGCTTATTAGAGTTACTGTATCAGACTATATGACTGATCGACTCAAACAACGTGGTTGTAAAATGTACTCTTAAATGATCACAATTAAAAAAATAAATAAAAAAGCTGTACTTAATTCAATTAATTACACTGCTGGTCTTACTCATGAGGAAATGTTTTACCAACTTTGGAAATCAGGTCCCAAGTATATAAAAAACGACACGGGTATATTAAGCTCATGTTATATAGGTAGGCGAATATTTACCCTTTCCAGCAGAGAACTGAGCTGTATTGTTAATAACTTAAAAAATGAAACAGTGCCAGTGATAAAGACTTAGATTAGTTCACGAGACCAAGGATAGTTTTATATTTAGACATCAGTGATGTGTCAGAAAAAAAAAAGTCAGTTCTTAAACATATTGGCATCTCAGTTGTTGTTTTATTTGTCGAGGTTGTTCAGAAGCGAACAGGTTAAACTATCATATTTAAACAGGCAGAGTGTTAGCTGTTATTAACTAATATGGGGAGAAACACGTATTTAGGAGTTGATTTTAAAACTAGTTGTACAAAAATACAAACAACATGACAGTAAACTCTGTCCTTGCCTCGCTGCACCGGAGATGTCCATGGTTGTCTCTGACAGCAGACCTAATTGTAATTGATTGTATTAAGCACAGGGCTGCAGGGGGGCGAGCACGATGCAGTATATAATAGTTTTAAGAATGCTGTTGAAACAACGGAAGACTCAGATTTAGAAAGCCGGCTTTGTACACAGTGATTAAACACCGTTGTATACAATTAAACACTGTTGTCACACATAAGCAGTTTGGCCAGTTTAATTATTGTTTTGTTCAATTAAGCCAGTGATTTCAACCTTTTTTTTTTTTACCTGATAACCTACAGTAAATTTAAAAGAGAAATACGGAGAAATTGGAACAACTTCATTGTAAACAGCATTGCCTGTTTGAAGCTAAAGATAAAACAATACATGGACAAGCAGCTGTTTCCGACAAAAGCATGGTGTCCCAGCGACAGCGAGTGGAAGCGACAGCGAGTGGGAGAAGTACAGGCGTGGAAAAGTACAGAGAAGTTTAGAAGCAGTAAGGAGAAATTGCATCTTTAAGCTTTAATCAGAAAACAGAGGACATTGGGGAAACACAGCAGCAGCTCAAAGTCAAACAGCCGCGTGTGTTTTTCCGATAACAAACAAACTGAAACTCGGAGCAGCTGATTCAAATTCAGCGCCGTTCTGAGACACGGGCGAGGGGAGGAGCCAACAGCACAGCAGAACAACGCAGTTAAACGAGGCAGTCCTCCCAGCGACAGCGAGTGGGAGAAGTACAGGCGTGGAAAAGTACAGAGCAGTTTAGAAGCAGTTTGAAAGCAGGTTGACGGCTGCAGAAGAAACTAAACTTAAAAAAAAAAAACCCTCAACATGGTCTTCAAGCCAGTAATCTGTGACACCTGCTTGATGTGGGAAATCCGAGAAAACCCAGCGGAGCTAAACCAAGTGTGCGTAAAGTGCAGCACGATCCAGGATTTGCATGAACTAGTAATTATGCTAGAAATGGAGCTGGAAGAAGTGAGACAGCAACAGGATCTTGAGGAACTGACACACCCACAATTCATGGAAGTCTGCATCACCCCTAACAGACTGAAAGCCACCAGGGAGATAGAAGGTCAGAACAGCTGGGTTCAGGTAGGCAGAAGCAGGGAAAAAAAGAAACTTCGTCAAACACAACCACCAGAAATCAAAACAACCAACAAATTTGAGTCACTTCAGAATTTTGATGAGTAGAACCAACAACAAGAGAATGAAAGGAACAACATCCAGGACCCCATTGACAGTGGTGACCAGACAGCAAAAAGAAGGGAGGTTATGATTGTTGGGGACTCCATATTGAGAAACACAGCAAGTTCAATTCGCAGTTTGGACCCCCTTACTACAACAGTGTGCTGCCTTCCGGGAGCCTCGGTCAAGCACATCACTGAGAACGTGGACAGGCTCCTAGAACGAACAGGAGACGACCCGGTAGTAGTCGTCCACATCGGTACAAACAACATTGGAAGAGACAGACCAAAATCCCTGCAAAACAAATTCAGAGAGCTAGGAAGGAAATTAAAAGAGAAAACCAAAACTGTGGTATTTTCTGGTATACTACCGGCACCTTGCAAAGGACCATATGGACAGCTGGAAATAATTAATCAAAACGCATGGCTGAAGACGTGGTGCACACGGGAAGGCTTCACCTATCTTGATCATTGGCCCACATTCTACAATGAGGACTATCTGTATAGACGGGATGGACTGCACTTAAATAAGAAGGGAACCAGTCTAAGATCCTCGAGCAGGTTCAGAAGCATTTAAACTAGAAAGGAAGGGGGGAGAAATCAACAAAAAAACAGAAGGGAGACCGCATCAAAACAAGAACAACAACTCAGGTAAGACAACCATTAAATGTATTTATCTAAATGCTAGAAGTATCAGAAACAAAATTCTAGAACTTGAAGCTACTGCACTAACAAGTAACTATGATGTGATAGGTGTTACAGAAACGTGGTTGTCTGAGAGTGATGGGGACGAATATAATATTTGTGGGTATACACTGTATAGGAAAGACAGGCAGGACAGAATAGGAGGAGGGGTAGCGCTATACATAAGAAACAGTCTTGAAGCCCAGGTGTTAAACCTGGACAAAGAAAATAAAACCGAATCAGTATGGGTCAGAATAACGGACAAAAATTCAAGGGCATAACAATAGGAGCATGCTATAGACCGCCAGATTCAGACGGTGAGCAAAATAATCTGTTATACAATGACATTAGAAATGCATGTAGCAAAGGAGAAGCCATACTAATGGGGGATTTCAACTTCCCCCAAATAAAATGGGAAAACCCAGTGGGTAGCACGAAGGATGAAATAGAAATGGTGGAAATGACAAATGACTGCTTCCTAACACAATTTGTCAAGGCACCGACTAGAGGGGAGGCATTTCTTGATTTAGTCTTTTCAAATAACGAAGATAGAATAGCTAAAACAGAGGTCAGAGAACCACTGGCAAACTCAGACCACAACATGGTCTCATTTGAAGTGTTTTTTAAAACCCCAAAAGGAATGACTAAAGCTAAGGTTTACAATTTTAGAAAAGCAAACTATGAAGGTATGAAACAGAGACTAACAGAAGTAGATTGGAGTAAAATAGAGAAAACACCCACAGAAGAAGGATGGTTGTTCTTCAAAAATGTAGCACTAGAGGTGCAAAACAATTACATCCCTAAAGTAGACAAATCTAAATGTAAAACTAAATTGCCAAAATGGTTTAATAGATCAATGAAAAAAAAATATTCAGCAAAAAAAGGCACTTTATAGAGCAATAAAAAAGGACCAAAAAGAAAGTAAGCAGAAAGAGTACACAGAACTGCAAACACAAGTCAAAAAGGAAGTTAGAAAGGCCAAGAGAGAAATAGAAATGAACATTGCTAAGGGAGCTAAAACCAATTGCAAAATGTTTTTCCAATATTACAACAGCAAGCGAACATTCAAAGAGGAGATTAAATGTTTAAGAGATACAAATGGCAAAATCATAGATGAAGAAAAAAAAATAGCAAATATATTAAATGATTACTTTTCACAAGTTTTTACAAAGGAATATACTGACAACATGCCCCACATGTCATCCAGTTCCTATCCAGTTTTAAATAACTTTAGCATAACTGAGGCAGAAGTGTTAAAGGGACTAGGAGCTCTTAAAATAAACAAATCCCCTGGGCCGGATGAGATCCTCCCAGTGGTACTCAAAGAAATGAAAGAAGTTATTTACAAACCACTAACCAAGATCATGCAGCAGTCTCTTGACACAGGGGTGGTACCGACAGACTGGAAAATTGCAAACGTAATACCGATCCACAGAAAGGGAAACAAAACCGAACCAGGTCATTACAGACCAGTAAGCCTGACTTCTATTATATGCAAACTTATGGAAACTATAATAAGATCCAAAATGGAAAATAACCTATATGGTAACAGGGTCCTGGGAGACAGTCAACACAGTTTAGGAAAGGAAGATCGTGTCTAACTAACTTGCTTGATTTTTTTGAGGATGCAACATCGATAATGGATAATTGCAAAGCATATGACATGGTTTATTTAGATTTCCAGAAAGTTTTTGACAAAGTCCCGCACAAAAGATTAATTCTCAAACTGAACGCAGTTGGGATTCAAGGAAACTCATGTACATGGATTAGGGAGTGGTTAACATGTAGAAAACAGAAAGTACTGATTAGAGGAGAAACCTCAGAATGGAGTGTGGTAACCAGTGGTGTACCACAGGGATCAATATTAGGTCCTCTGCTATTCCTAATCTACATTAATGATTTATATTCTGGTATAGTAAGCAAACTTGTTAAATTTGCAGACGACACAAAAGTAGGAGGAGTGGCAAACACTGTTGCAGCAGCAAAGGTCATTCAAAATGATCTAGACAAGATTCAGAACTGGGCAGACACATGGCAAATGACATTTAATAGAGAAAAGTGTAAGGTACTGCACGCAGGAAATAAAAATGTACATTATAAATATCATATGGGAGATACTGAAATTGGAGAAGGAATCTATGAAAAAGACCTATGAGTTTTTATTGACTCAGAAATGTCTTCATCTAGACAATGTGGGGAAGCTATAAAAAAGGCTAACAAGATGCTCGGATACATTCTGAAAAGTGTTGAATTTAAATCAAGGGAAGTAATGTTAAAACTGTACAATGCACTAGTAAGACCTCATCTTGAATATTGTGTTCGGTTCTGGTCACCTCGCTATAAAAAAGATATTGCTGCTCTAGAAAGAGTGTAAAGAAGAGCGACCAGACTTATTCCGGGCTTAAAAGGCATGTCATATGCAGACTGGCTAAAATAATTGAATCTGTTCCGTCTTGAACAAAGAAGACTATGTGGCGACCTAATTCAAGCATTCAAAATTCTAAAAGGTATTGACAGTGTCGACCCAAGGGACTTTTTCAGCCTGAAAAAAGAATTCTCAAACTGAACGCAGTTGGGATTCAAGGAAACACATGTACATGGATTAGGGAGTGGTTAACATGTAGAAAACAGAAAGGACTGATTAGAGGAAAAACCTCAGAATGGAGTGTGGTAACCAGCGGTGTACCACAGGGATCAGTATTAGGTCCTCTGCTATTCCTAATCTACATTAATGATTTAGATTCTGGTATAGTAAGCAAACTTGTTAAATTTGCAGACGACACAAAAGTAGGAGGAGTGGCAAACACTGTTGCAGCAGCAAAGGTCATTCAAAATGATCTAGACAAGATTCAGAACTGGGCAGACACATGGCAAATGACATTTAATAGAGAAAAGTGTAAGGTACTGCACGCAGGAAATAAGAATGTACATTATAAATATCATATGGGAGATATTGAAATTGGAGAAGGAATCTATGAAAAAGACCTAGGAGTTTTTGTTGACTCAGAAATGTCTTCATCTAGACAATGTGGGGAAGCTATAAAAAAGGCTAACAAGATGCTCGGATACATTGTGAAAAGTGTTGAATTTAAATCAAGGGAAGTAATGTTAAAACTGTACAATGCACTAGTAAGACCTCATCTTGAATACTGTGTGCAGTTCTGGTCACCTCGCTATAAAAAAGATATTGCTGCTCTAGAAAGAGTGCAAAGAAGAGCGACCAGAATTATTCCGGGCTTAAAAGGCATGTCATATGCAGACAGGCTAAAAAAATTGAATCTGTTCAGTCTTGAACAAAGAAGACTACGTGGCGACCTAATTCAAGCATTCAAAATTCTAAAAGGTATTGACAGTGTCGACCCAAGGAACTTTTTCAGCCTGAAAAAAGAAACAAGGACCAGGGGTCACAAATGGAGTTTAGAAAAAGGGGCATTCAGAACAGAAAATAGGAGACACTTTTTTACACAGAGAATTGTGAGGGTCTGGAATCAACTTCCCAGTAATGTTGTTGAAGCTGACACCCTGGGATCCTTCAAGAAGCTGCTTGATGAGATTTTGGGATCAATAAGCTACTAACAACCAAACGAGCAAGATGGGCCGAATGGCCTCCTCTCGTTTGTAAACTTTCTTATGTTCTTATGTTCTTAAACAAGGACCAGGGGTCACAAATGGAGATTAGACAAAGGGGCATTCAGAACAGAAAATAGGAGGCACTTTTTTACACAGAGAATTGTGAGGGTCTGGAATCAACTCCCCAGTAATGTTGTTGAAGCTGACACCCTGGGATCCTTCAAGAAGCTGCTTGATGATATTCTGGGATCAATAAGCTACTAACAACCAAACGAGCAAGATGGGCCGAATGGCCTCCTCTCGTTTGTAAACTTTCTTATGTTCTTATGTAAAAAACAGAATATGCAAGTAAATATGTCTTTCATATGTAAAATATAGGTACATGGTATGGAGTTGTGATTTCTCTTAATACTATACTATAAATCGTTAGTCTACAGAAAGGGTTAGACTAACTTAGTCTTGTACTTAGCATCCTCTAGAGCAGTGGTGCACAGCTCGGTCCTGGGGGGCCGGTGTCTCTGCAGGTTTTTATTCCAACTGCACCCTAAAGTACTTTATTGGATCTTATTAGAAGCTTAATTGTTTCAATTAACTAATTTAGGGTTCCACAGTGTGGGAGCATACAAATAAAACACCCTGTCATCAGCATTAGCCCTCCTTAAAGTGCACAAAGAGTTACATGGGGACAGAATCTCAGGTACGAAGCCAGTCAGTGCTTTTTATGTTAGCAGTAACATTTTAAAAGCAATTCTAAAATGTACTGGAAGCCAGTGTAGTGAGGCAGACACAGGAGTTGTATCGCCCAGTATTTTTGTTCTAGTGCAGAGGTAGGCAACCCTGGTCTTGGAGAGCCACAGACACTCCTGGGTTATATTTTACCCAAGCCCCTTAATAACTTAATTGATTCGCATCTTTGCTTAGCAGAGTGACAGTACCTTGTTCAGCATTCGATGTGGAGAGCCAAATGTTCAATTTCGCTTCGATTTTTATAGTCTTTTCACTCTGCTGAGTAGCCACGTTCATGAGATCATTTGTGTATCTTGTCTTTTCAACTCACGAATCTTGGAGATTCGTCCTTTATCTGCTTCCTTTCGTCCAGCAGCTTGTTGTTGCAGTTGGGAATGGTTGACATCTTTTTTCTAAGACACAGCAGTTTCATCAATTAGTCCAGTTATATCGATCATACATGTTCATGTATTATTATATTCAGGGAATATGTCCTACAGATACTTTTTAAATTTTTGGAAAACTCAAATCAGAGTCAAATATAACTCTCTCTCTCACTGTCTCTCTATCGCTTTCTCTCAAGTTTGTGTTTCTCCTGTTCAGCTCTTTAAAGAGAAGGAGCTGCAGCAGGATG